>NC_092256.1:8436888-8531888 GCF_036320965.1 Panulirus ornatus | reverse complement strand
CGGCAGTAGTGAGTGGGGCAGACGTCTGCTGTGGTCGCTGCAGGAGCAGAGGCGTTCACATTAACCAGCAGTGAAAAATCGCAGTGACTTGACCAGTCAGCAGTGATGACAGCGTTTATTCCACTAACAGTGACAGTTGGCACTGCTCCCATTCAACAGTGCCATAGCCATCTGGCAGTGACGACAGTGTATCTTAAAGGTGTACTTGACACCAGTGATCGGCAGTGATCATTGTATGAGTCAACAGTGATAACAGTTGCCATCTCAGTGATCATCCGAGATAACATGGTCCTGAAGTGACGAGGTTGGTCCACATTACAATGTGTCTTCTGGCCCTTGAGCCTTGCCATGGTCCTCGTCTTCTGGCCCTTGAGCCCTAGCATGGCCCTCGTCTTCTGGCCCTTGAGCCCTGGCATGACCCTCGTCTTCTGGCCCTTAAGCCTTAACATGGCCCTCGTCTTCTGGCCCTTGAGCCCTAGCATGGCCCTCGTCTTCTGGCCCTTGAGCCCTGGCATGGCCCTCGTCTTCTGGCCCTTGAGCCCTGGCATGGCCCTCATCTTCTGGCCCTTGAGCCCTGGCATGGCCCTCGTCTTCTGGCCCTTGAGCCCTGGCATGGCCCTCGTCTTCTGGCCTTTGAGCCCTGACATGACCCTCGTCTTCTGGCCTTTGAGCCTTAGCATGGCCCTCGTCTTCTGGCCCTTGAGCCCTTGCATGGTCTTTGCCAAGGGCCTTATGGCCATATTACCAAACACCACGGCGGGGCCTGCATACATACCCGGCACTTAACTGTATATTTAAAAGTTTTCCCCAGAGTTGAACAGTGAGGCCATCCCGCCAAAACATCAGATATTACTGGAACACATGCATGGAAACAGATAGACCTACTCTTTTACTTATCCCGAAGAGTAAATATTGAATTATATAAAAATCATGATAGAAAAAATTAAAAAGTGTTTAATAAAGTTATTTAAGATAAGAGAAATATATGGTATGACAATCAAAATGACAAAAAAAATGATTTCTTTTTTTTTCAAAAGAACGTCGGTTACGTCAACAAAGCCTGGCTGACGAAACATTGAGATGTAT
Source organism: Panulirus ornatus (assembly GCF_036320965.1). Taxonomy (NCBI): domain Eukaryota; kingdom Metazoa; phylum Arthropoda; class Malacostraca; order Decapoda; family Palinuridae; genus Panulirus; species Panulirus ornatus. The sequence continues at coordinate 8,530,802 of NC_092256.1, read as the reverse complement.
AATCATAAATACATATTGCTTGCTTCTGGTCACAGTAAGGTGATATTAAAGGAGATATTCTCCTTCTGCATGACTTATATAACGCCAGATATCTTCAGACATCAGTCAAGATGTGACAGAGCAAGTTAGTAAGCTACATGGGCCATATAGCTGAGTGAGGCGAATACAGCTTTTAAAATGATCAGTTGATCAAAATGTATCAGAAATATAAATTAAGCCCAACAATGTATATAATGCTGACAAGTACATACTAATTCCTAATTTGAGTATGGCATGATATGTCATAAAGCGACACAAAAGAAATAGCAGCAGAATCATGAATATAATTACCTTGAAATTTATGATTTAATGAATTAATCACTCATTGTAATTTCAAGATATTACATAATAATATTAGTTATAATGTAGATCAGGCGACGAGCAAAAATGAAAATAATTAAAGAAGAAAACTTGACATTAACACCACATAGTTACACAGATTCATAATCAGGTGCAGAGGGTAAAGAAACGGTCGTTGTATGCAATAACAATATGAATAAGAACCTAATATTAGGGAGGTAAATAAGCAGATGATCCTCTTGCTAGAATATATGTGCTCGCTGAGGGATTCGATCCTCATGCCCCCTCACTTTTTTTGAATAAGTACCAAGAAAAAGAAAAGATAATTTCGAACCTGTTGCTGCATCTGATTCAGAACCTTTAAGACGATTTGAAACCATATGTAGATCCCATGTTACCATCTAAACTTTACATATCATCAGTGCTTACCTGGTCAACACTTGTACCATAATATATACGCATCTAATGAGATATCTTTATTTACACATCAAACCTCTAATACATTTTTAACAATAATGTCAACTTTGGTTTTGTTGAGAACCGACACATAATTCTACTAATTACAATATACGGTGTTCTGTTTTACTGTTATTGTAATGTAGACAATTATTCATTTTGCCACCATGTCACCACAACGCCGACATATGAGGATGCATGAGCGATATACAAAGCGGCTAATCAGACCCCTGGTCGCTGTACCCTGTATACACCTCCTCCAAGCCATGACCGAAGCGAGGGTCACAATGTGAGCCATCTAAGGTCGACGAAATGGCCCACAAAAACAATCAAATTCAGAAGATTCTGAGCGTGTTATCTCTCACTGTTGACAACACAGGTCACTTTGACACTAATCATTCTTACGTTTTCTTTCTTTTTTTTAAACTATTTTGAACGGTAATAACTAAACCCCAGTACAAGATGAACCATTAATGATTTTTTAGACTGATGGGCTCAATCGGAAATCGTGGCTCTGGGCCAGGGACGATCTCTTTCCCCGTAATGTAAACAAACCAGTGTCAGGCGTACCAACTGCAGGATGACACTGGCGGCCTTTCCAGTCATTCGGACGTGCCAGCTGTTCCGCCCCAGCCCAGGAAGGGGGCTTGCTTTCTAAGTTTACTTAGACGTTTGAAGAATACGGGGAGGTGCCCTGGGGGCATGCCCTGCTGCCCTTGAACCCCCAAAGAGTGTGATAATACAGGCGTAGGTCCTGAATTACTGCACTGTAGCGTAATGTGGATCTAGTGAACCATTGATACCGATCGTGAACCAGTGCACTAAGTGGGGGGAGGTCTCTGCTGAAATGGAACCTCACCGTTGATCCCTGCGTTATCTTTCTTGATGCAGTGTGTACGTGTGTGTGTGTGTGTGTGTGTGTGTGTGTGTGTGTGTGTGTGTGTAGGTGTGGCTGTGTGTGTGTGTGTGTGTGTGTGTGTGTAGGTGTGGCTGTGTGTGTGTGTACGTGTTTGTGTGTATGTGTGTGTGCTTACGTGTGTGTGTGTGTGTGTGTGTGTGTGTGTGTGTGTGTAGGTGTGGCTGAGTGTGTGTGTGTGTGTACGTGTGTGTGTGTGTGTGTGTGTGTGTGTGTGTTGACGCAAGAACGCAGGGGAAGTACTGGGTGTAGTCTGTTCAGTGATGGACCCCCCCAAAAAAACGATGAAAAGACATAAAATTCTGCCTTGTTGGACATATTCTCTCTCTCTCTCTCTCTCTCTCTCTCTCTCTCTCTCTCTCTCTCTCTCTCTCTCTCTGACCCCACGCGAGTGTCAACCACACTCTCCCCCCCCAAAGCCAAGGGTCATCCATTCCACCACACCACCACATTTCCTCTGAACCGCCGGCAATAAAACAGGAAGAACAAAGAACATAAAAAAAATAATAATAACAAAAATACGAAATAAAATCCTAAAAGAATACGAAATAAAATCCTAAAATGTTTTTTTCCCAGGACTGTTCTCAGTGTCCATGAGACCCCGGGCCACGCTGGACCTGACTGGCGTCAGTGATGTATAATGCAGCATTCATGGACGATAGTAATGGATCAGATATATATATATATATATATATATATATATATATATATATATATATATATATATATATATATATATTTTTTTTTTTTTTTTTTCATACTATTCACCATTTCCCGCGATAGCGAGGTAGCATTAAGAACAGAGGACTGGGCCTTTGAGGAAATATCCTCACCTGGCCCCCTTCTCTGTTCCTTCTTTTGGAAAATTAAAAAAAAACAAGAGGGGAGCATTTCCAGCCCCCCGCTCCCTCCCCTTTTAGTCGCCTTCTACGACACGCAGGGAATACGTGGGAAGTATTCTTTCTCCCCTATCCCCAGGGAGGATATATATATATATATATATATATATATATATATATATATATATATATATATATATATATATATATATATATATATATATATAAAAATAGGATATTATACTTATATCAACGTTATATACACTCCCATCTCCCGTGGGCAGGAGACCTGTCACAAGGACGTTCACACCGGCGTAGCTGGGCACCACCTTCGACCCTACGGTTCATTGGCGTAGCATTATCTTGGGGGCGGGTCATCAAACGCGAGATGGGTAGACAAAGTCAACCGGGTTATTAAGACCATATATAACGTTGTAAGGCCTGTAACTCACGCTTAGTGAGTCCCAGACGCCTCCTCCCTCCCTCCCTCACACACACACACACACACACACACACACACACACACACACACACACACACACACATAGCAGGAGAGGAGAATTGCATCTCCGTCCGTACACAGGCCTGACCAAGCGTTGAACCCAACACATACGAGACAGGTCAAGGAGAAAACTGCTCTGTCTCTCTCTGTCTCTGTCTGTCTCTCTCTCTCTGTCTGTCTCTCTCTCTCTCTCTCTCTCTCTCTCTCTCTCTCTCTCTCTCTCTCTCTCTCTCTCTCTCTCTCTCTCTGCTGAACGTAATCTAACTGAATCAGATAAAAATGGTTAAACTGGTTATAGATTAAGCCCTCACACGAGACAGGCCAGGGGGACATTAAACTGGCTTAGGTAATCCAGCGCCCCCCTGGGGTCGTGAGGTGAGACTTGAACCCGTCTGCTTCTAGCGGACACTCGAGGTGAGGCTGCCAGGGTGATTACAAGGGTGAGGTACACACTACACTCCACAGTGACTGACTTATCAAACTATATCAAGTAAGATTATGGATCCCTTTCATTTATATAAAACGCAAAACTGCAAATATCGTTTGAGTTTATATATATATATATATATATATATATATATATATATATATATATATCCCTGGGGATAGGGGATTAAGAATACTTCCCACGTATTCCCTGCGTGTCGTAGAAGGCGACTAAAAGGGGAGGGAGCGGGTGGCTGGAAATCCTCCCCTCTCATTTTTTTTTTTTTTAATTTTCCAAAAGGAGGAACAGAGGGGGCCAGGTGAGGATATTCCACAAAGGCCCAGTCCTCATCCTCTGTTCTTAACGCTACCTCGCTAACGCGGGAAATGGCGAATAGTATAAAAGAAAGAAGAAAGAAGATATATATATATATATATATATATATATATATATATATATATATATATATATATATATATATATATATATATACAGTCTTCGGCAAGACTGTCACTGGGATTACAGTCTCGTCTGGGAACTTCTCACTCCAAAGGAGTCAACAATTCCCTGCGACTGGAAGTAGCGCTGCCTAAGGCTGCAGGCGCCTCTGGAAAGAGGTCCTTGGTAACACTAGGATTATGTGTCATAAAGAGGTCGTGTGGTAAGCATACATGTATAAATAGGCGTTACCATTTCCCGCGTTAGCGAGGTAGCGTTAAGAACAGAGGACTGGGCCTTTTTCGGAATATCCTCACCTGGCCCCCTTCTCTGTTCCTTCTTTTGGAAAAATTCAAAAAAAACGAGAGGGGAGGATTTCTAGCCCCCCGCTCCCTCCCCTTTTAGTCGCCTTCTACGACACGCAGGGAATAGATAGATAGATAGACAGATAGATAGATAGATAGATAGATATAGATAGATAGATATACAAAGGGTATGCCATGGAAAGTTCCGTTGGGCCTGGTTGTGGATAGGGAGCTGTGGTCTCGGTGTATTACATGACAGTCAGAGAACAGATGTGAAGCGGATGTGGCCATGTTTCTTCTGTTTCCTATGAGTCCACGGGGAAAATGAAACACGATAAGCTCCCAAGTGCACTTTCGTATCATAATCACATCATCAGGGGAGACACAAGAGAGAAATATAACAGTCAGTTGATATACATCGAAGAGACGAAGCTAGGACGCCATTTGGTAAACATGCGATTGCTCAAGACAGACAACGAGCGTTCATAAACTTATCATTTTACAAATTCTATCATCAATAAAGTTATCTAATTTGTATAGACCATCACTAATATTAAGATTATAATTCTTTGTGTATCTAGTAATAGAAGATTCAATGATATTTCTCGTGGTAATAGAATTAGAATTAATAACTGAGATGGCATTACTCCAGTCAATACAATGATCATACTTTTTAACGTGATCAAACAAGGCATTTGATTCTTGTCCCGTTCTTAAACTATATTTATGTTGCTTAAGTCTAACGGAAAGACCCTTACCAGTTTGCCCAACATAAAATTTACCACAATTTCCACATGGCACTTTATAGATGCATCCAGGAGAATTTTCTGGTGAATTCCTGATTAAGATATTCTTTATAGTATTATTGTTTCTGAAGGCAACATTTACATTAAAGGATTTAAGCAACATGGGAAGTAAAGTAAAATTATTATCAAAAGGGAGAACTAAAAGATTCTTGGTGTCAATAGGAGATCTGGGCTCAACTCTACAAAATGATTTCTTTGCTAACGTAAGGGATTTATCAATGAAAGATATATATATATATATATATATATATATATATATATATATATATATATATATATATATATATATGGTCGTGGACAATCGCATGTTTACCAAATGACGTCCTAGCTACGTCTCTTCGTTGTATATCAACTGACATATATATTTCTCTCTTGTGTCTCCCCTGATGATGTGATTATTACACGAAAGTGCACTTGGGAAATTATCGTGTTTCATTTTCCCCGTGGACTCATATGAATACATATATATATATATATATATATATATATATATATATATATATATATATATATATATATATATATATATATATATATATAACATTGTTGGAATCACTATTCCTTCAAACATACCCATTTTTGCTCTCCGAGATAACGTTCTCACCTTCCACACATTCTTCAACGCTCCCAGAACCTTTGCTCCCTCCCACACCCTGTGACTCACTTCCGCTGAACATGGTTCCATCCGCTGCCAAATCCACTCTCAGATATCTAAAACACTTCACTTCCTCCAGTTTTTCTCCATTCAAACTTACCTTTAAATTGCTTGTCCCTCAACCCTACTGAACCTAATAACCTTGCTCTTATTCACATTTACTCTCAGCTTTCTTCTTTCACACACTTTACCAAACTCAGTAACCATCTTCAGCAGTTTCTCACCCGAATCAGCCACCAGCGCTGTATCATCAGCGAACAACAACTGACTCACTTCCCAAACCCTCTCATCCACAACAGACTGCATACTTGCCCTTCTCGCCAAAACTCTTGCATGCATCTCCCCTAACAACCCCATCCATAAACAAATTAAACAACGATGGAGACATCACACACCCCTGCCGCAAACCGACATTCACTGGGAACCACTCATTTTCCTCTCTTCCTACTCGTACACATGCCTTACATCCTCGAAAAACTTTTCACTGCTTCTAGCATGGGCATGGGCGATAGGTAGGGTTGTGCGGAGGATGGCGGATGTATTGGAAGTGAAATGTTTAAGGACAATATGTGGTGTGAGGTGGTTTGATCGAGTAAGTAATGAACGTGTAAGAGAGATGTGTAGTGATAAAAAGAGTGTGGTTGAGAGAGCAGAAGAGGGTGTGTTGAAATGGTTTGGTCACATGGAGAGAATGAGTGAGGAAAGATTGACAAAAAGGATATATGTGTCAGAGCTGGAGGGAACGAGAAGTGGGAGACCAAAGTGAAGGTGGAAGGATGAAGTGAAAAAGATTTTGAGCGATCGGGGCCTGAAAGGGTGAAAGGAGGGCAAGGAATAGAGTGAATTGGAACGATGTGGTATACCGGGGTCGACATGTTGTCAATTGATTGAACCAGGGCATGTGAAGCGCCTGGGGTAAACCATGGAAGGTTTTGTGGGGCCTGGATGTGGAAAGGGAGCTGTGGTTTCGGTGCATTATACATGACAGCTAGAGACTGAGTGAGAACGAATGTGGCCTTTGTTGTCATTTCTCAGCGCTACTTCGCGCGCGCGCGCGGGGGGAGGGGGGTGCCATTTCATGTGTGGCGGGATGGCGACGAGATGGATGAAGGCAGCAAGTATGAATATGTAAATGTGTATATATGTATATGTCTGTGTATGTATATGGATGTATACGTTGAAATGTATAGGTATGTATATATGAGTGTGTGGGCGTTTATGTATATACATGTGTATGTGGGTGGGTTGGACCATTCTTTCGTCTGTTTCCTTACGCTACCTCGCTAACGCGGGAAATAGCGAGTAAGTATAATAAATGAATAACTAAATAAATATATATATATATATATATATATATTCTTTCTTTCTTTCATACTATTCGCCATTTCCCGCGTTAGCAAGGTAGCGTTAAGAACAGAGGACTGGGCCTCTGAGGGAATATCCTCACCTGGCCTCGTTCTCTGTTCCTTCTTTTGGAAAATCAAAAAAAAAATGAGAGGGGAGGATTTCCAGCCCCCCGCTCCCTCCCCTTTTAGTCGCCTTCTACGACACGCAGGGAATACATGGGAAGTATTCTTTCTCCCCTATCCCCAGGGGATATATATATATATATATATATATATATATATATATCCCTGGGGATAGGGGATTAAGAATACTTCCCACGTATTCCCTGCGTGTCGTAGAAGGCGACTAAAAGGGGAGGGAGCGGGGGGCTGGAAATCCTCCCCTCTCGTTTATTTTTTTTTTTTTTAATTTTCCAAAAGAAGGAACAGAGGGGGCCAGGCGAGGATATTCCAAAAAAGGCCCAGTCCTCTGTTCTTAACGCTACCTCGCTAACGCGGGAAATGGCAAATAGTTTAAAAGAAAGATATATATATATATATATATATATATATATATATATATATATATATATATATATATATATATATACATAAGTATACTTATGTAAGTAGGAGAGATGGCCAGAGAGCGTTATTGGATTACGTGTTAATTGACAGGCGTGCGAAAGAGAGACTTTTGGATGTTAATGTGCTGAGAGGTGCAACTGGAGGGATGTCTGATCATTATCTTGTGGAGGCTAAGGTGAAGATCTGTATGGGTTTTCAGAAAAGAAGAGTGAATGTTGGGGTGAAGAGGGTGGTGAGAGTAAGTGAGCTTGAGAAGGAGACCTGTGTGAGGAAGTACCAGGAGAGACTGCGTACAGAATGGAAAAAGGTGAGAACAATGGAAGCAAGGGGAGTGGGGGAGGAATGGGATGTATTTAGGGAATCAGTGATGGATTGCGCAAAAGATGCTTGTGGCATGAGAAGAGTGGGAGGTGGGTTGATTAGAAAGGGTAGTGAGTGGTGGGATGAAGAAGTAAGAGTATTAGTGAAAGAGAAGAGAGAGGCATTTGGACGATTTTTGCAGGGAAAAAATGCAATTGAGTGGGAGATGTATAAAAGAAAGAGACAGGAGGTCAAGAGAAAGGTGCAAGAGGTGAAAAAAAGGGCAAATGAGAGTTGGGGTGAGAGAGTATCATTAAATTTTAGGGAGAATAAAAAGATGTTCTGGAAGGAGGTAAATAAAGTGCGTAAGACAAGGGAGCAAATGGGAACTTCAGTGAAGGGCGCAAATGGGGAGGTGATAACAAGTAGTGGTGATGTGAGAAGGAGATGGAGTGAGTATTTTGAAGGTTTGTTGAATGTGTTTGATGATAGAGTGGCAGATATAGGGTGTTTTGGTCGAGGTGGTGTGCAAAGTGAGAGGGTTAGGGAAAATGATTTGGTAAACAGAGAAGAGGTAGTGAAAGCTTTGCGGAAGATGAAAGCCGGCAAGGCAGCAGGTTTGGATGGTATTGCAGTGGAATTTATTAAAAAAGGGGGTGACTGTATTGTTGACTGGTTGGTAAGGTTATTTAATGTATGTATGACTCATGGTGAGGTGCCTGAGGATTGGCGGAATGCGTGCATAGTGCCATTGTACAAAGGCAAAGGGGATAAGAGTGAATGCTCAAATTACAGAGGTATAAGTTTGTTGAGTATTCCTGGTAAATTATATGGGAGGGTATTGATTGAGAGGGTGAAGGCATGTACAGAGCATCAGATTGGGGAAGAGCAGTGTGGTTTCAGAAGTGGTAGAGGATGTGTGGATCAGGTGTTTGCTTTGAAGAATGTATGTGAGAAATACTTAGAAAAGCAAATGGATTTGTATGTAGCATTTATGGATCTGGAGAAGGCATATGATAGAGTTGATAGAGATGCTCTGTGGAAGGTATTAAGAATATATGGTGTGGGAGGAAAGTTGTTAGAAGCAGTGAAAAGTTTTTATCGAGGATGTAAGGCATGTGTACGTGTAGGAAGAGAGGAAAGTGATTGGTTCTCAGTGAATGTAGGTTTGCGGCAGGGGTGTGTGATGTCTCCATGGTTGTTTAATTTGTTTATGGATGGGGTTGTTAGGGAGGTAAATGCAAGAGTTTTGGAAAGAGGGGCAAGTATGAAGTCTGTTGGGGATGAGAGAGCTTGGGAAGTGAGTCAGTTGTTGTTCGCTGATGATACAGCGCTGGTGGCTGATTCATGTGAGAAACTGCAGAAGCTGGTGACTGAGTTTGGTAAAGTGTGTGGAAGAAGAAAGTTAAGAGTAAATGTGAATAAGAGCAAGGTTATTAGGTACAGTAGGGTTGAGGGTCAAGTCAATTGGGAGGTGAGTTTGAATGGAGAAAAACTGGAGGAAGTGAAGTGTTTTAGATATCTGGGAGTGGATCTGGCAGCGGATGGAACCATGGAAGCGGAAGTGGATCATAGGGTGGGGGAGGGGGCGAAAATTCTGGGGGCCTTGAAGAATGTGTGGAAGTCGAGAACATTATCTCGGAAAGCAAAAATGGGTATGTTTGAAGGAATAGTGGTTCCAACAATGTTGTATGGTTGCGAGGCGGGGGCTATGGATAGAGTTGTGCGCAGGAGGATGGATGTGCTGGAAATGAGATGTTTGAGGACAATGTGTGGTGTGAGGTGGTTTGATCGAGTAAGTAACGTAAGGGTAAGAGAGATGTGTGGAAATAAAAAGAGCGTGGTTGAGAGAGCAGAAGAGGGTGTTTTGAAATGGTTTGGGCACATGGAGAGAATGAGTGAGGAAAGATTGACCAAGAGGATATATGTGTCGGAGGTGGAGGGAACGAGGAGAAGAGGGAGACCAAATTGGAGGTGGAAAGATGGAGTGAAAAAGATTTTGTGTGATCGGGGCCTGAACATGCAGGAGGGTGAAAGGAGGGCAAGGAATAGAGTGAATTGGAGCGATGTGGTATACCGGGGTTGACGTGCTGTCAGTGGATTGAATCAAGGCATGTGAAGCGTCTGGGGTAAACCATGGAAAGCTGTGTAGGTATGTATATTTGCGTGTGTGGACGTATGTATATACATGTGTATGGGGGTGGGTTGGGCCATTTCTTTCGTCTGTTTCCTTGCGCTACCTCGACAAAAAAAAAAAAAAAAAAATATATATATATATATATATATATATATATATATATATATATATATATATATATATATATTGGAGCAGTATAGTATCGTGGCGTCCTCGCCTGCCTGACGTGATGTCATGGTCAGATTCTTTCCCTTTTATTTGCTGTCAACGTAATTTTTCCCGGACAATATTCCACTGAATTTCAAATTGCTTCATGGATTATTTGACAGGTGGGTAGCGGCGCCGAGGTATGAGGTGTGGGCCATCACACACACACACACACACACACACACACACACACGATGAAAATACCGAAAACAAAATTACTATGGCTTTGCCCTTGTCTGATCATCCCCTCCCCTCAAAACACACACACACACACACACACACACACTTACACACTTACACACACACAATATTCCCGTCAACCACCTGCTCACCCCCCCCTCCTTCCCTCCACCCCCACACAGTCTAATTCTAATAGGATGGTTCGGGCGAGGGGCAGATGTGGTTGGACATGGGAAGGTGTCGTTTTTGAAGTGAAAGCCAACGTTAAAGAGCGCAAAAGGCGTAGAGTGTGTGTATATAGCTTGCCGAAAATAATGTTTTTTTCTTTTTTTAGGCGCCTTATCTATATACCCCCCTGTAAACTGTGTGTGTGTGTGTGTGTGTGTGTGTGTAGTGATGGTGTAACTAGCTGGTCTGAGACAGGAAATTAGTAAAGCTAATGTTAGTGTTGTTCGCTGTGTACTTCTGTGAACAGATGGAAGCCGAGTTGGTGTAGGTGACTGACTCTGTTGCCTTCTAATCTGGCCACTAATACCTGAGGTGAACTGTTCCTCAACAGCGTGTAACTCCTGAGCATCTAAAATGGGAGGGTAATTCTTCGCTTCTGGCATTTCTAGTTTTGGTATTATCGCTTCTCTGGCATCTCTTAACCTTCAGGGAGGGAGGGGAAAAAGTATCGTACTTTCGGCACTGTACCTTGAATGTTAATAAAGTCCTGAAGGGTCGTTTGACTGTCACTTATCTATTCTGATCAACCCTGTGGGACACAGGTCTTGGTCATCTGGATGGCTGCTAGTAACTACCTGCTAGATAATGTCTCAATGACAGACACATATGATGGGATAATGAGATGTGTAAATCCTTGGTCTAATGGGATGGCTCTTAACTCGTTTACTGTCGGCCATTCGTTCATTTCTTTGTCATAATTTGGGTTATAATTTCCATTTTCTTCAGGCTTGGTTCCAGACACCTGGCACCGAATTCCTTCAACCTGCACCGCTCACGACACTACCACAGCGTTGATTGGCCTTACCGTTCGCTTTTATATTTACCCACATTTTTGCAATTCTAATGTATTTCTGTCATTCATTGGTACTAAATAACATGTTGCTTATGTGGTCTCACTCTAGGGACAAGAATGGTCCATGAGTGTGCGTGACTTTCGCAAAATCACCGTAAAACCTAAATCAATTCTTGCTTCGGGTGTGAGAATTGAGGAATTACTGCCGGGCAAGTGATGCCGCCATTCCAGCTCTTTATCGCTATATTACGGCCTCCAGCTACCTGACCCTTGGAAAGCCTATATTTTAGCTTCGTGCGTAGAACATCTGTTTCTTATGATTTATAACCATCATACGGTGTAGGTGATACATCTGTTCATAGTAATAAAGTGGGTTAAAGTTTAAATAAATTAAAGTATTGAAATCCTCGACAACCGATGATCGAGAGCGCTCATTATTGCCAGTGTAGCGAGAAAGGCTTCTGATAATGGCGCTCAAAATACCGCTTCTCTTCTGTAGAAGACAACCAGTACGGTTTGCAAAATGACCTTAGATCATTTAAAATACCAAAGCAACTATCTACTTGCCAGTGCCATTATCAAGCAAGCCTCTCATACAACACGCAGACAATACCTTCCTTTCCCATAACAACAACAGGGTTTTCTCAGTAACAATACAGATCCTATTAAGTTAAAAAACGGCTGAGCTTATATAAATTATCTGAGGACAGGTATCAGTTACAGCGGGGGTGGGGAGGGGGGAAGTTATTCACTAACTGCAGGTGTCAACTGTTGTTTTTAGATTCACGATGTCTCCCTTCGCCTGGTTTAGCCCATTTTTTTTGATGGCCCGTTTTCTTTGTAGGTAAAAGGGTACAGTATACCTTGGGCAAGAGGTTATAACATGGACACGAGGGTATACCTTGGGCATGAGGGTATACCTTGGGCATGAGGGTATAACTTGGGCACGAGGGTATAACTTGGGCACGAGGGTATACCTTGGGCACGAGGGTATAACTTGGGCACGAGGGTATACCTTGGGCATGAAGGCATAACTTAGGCACAAAGGCATAACTTGGGCACGAAGGTTTAACTTAGGAACGAGAGTATAACTTACGCACGAGAGTAAAACTTAGGAGTATAACTTGGGCACGAGGGTATAACTTAGGAATGTAGGTTACGAGGATGCGAGTATATAACTTGGACACGAAGGTATAACTTGAGCACAAGTGAATAACTTAGGCACGAAGGTATAATTTGGGTACGAGGGTATGACTTAGGCACGAAGGTATAACTTGAGTACAAGGGTGTAACTCGGGCACAGGGGAATAACTTGAGCACAAGGGTGTAACTTGGGCACAGGGAAATAACTTTGCCACAAGCTTGAAAGAAAAATAAAATGATTTAAAACTACTCCCGGTTGCAAAATGTATCCCACGTCACTGACGGTAAAACAGTGTACGATAATTATGAACAACACCTAAGTCTCATCGAACCCAGATTTAGATACGATAACAGATAAACGTACGGTAGTGACCCCATATACTTCTAAACACCACCTCACCCTCAACTGATAGGCCAACAGAGGAAATCTCGCGATTATTGGATAATTCCATTCCTTCAAATGGCAAAACATGATCATAATTCGCCGATTATACATATCTCTGCAAACTGAACCATGGATGATGAATTATCTGGCGCGTTTTGTGTACACTTGGCCCTTGTGTGTGCGAGTTTGAGTTGGTATTATTGGAACGTGTCGTCGCCCTCGCCAGTGTCCTCTGAAACTACTGTGATGTATGTCCTGTCTCGTTTGTCATAGTGATTCAAGCGCGCGTGTTGTGTGTGTGTGCGACCGTATTAACACCGTGGATATGAGTAACTTATTATTATATTTAACGTGTTAAGCAACCCTAACTCTGTCGGGTAATATTCCATTGGTACTTAGTGAAGTGTTTGTGGCGAAGTGGTCGTTAGATTATCCACGCGATCGTATATATCTCCCCTGTGTGCTGTAACACTCATCAAAGACGGCCATTGCTCTTGTAGCTGTGTGAGGTACAGGAAAATACATATTTACGGAAAGCCTAGTAGCCTCCTCACCTCTAACCCACGGAACATCATGTTACACCTCGTTACATCACTGACGGTAAGTAAAAAGATGTGTTACAGGGTTTTGAATGTAACAATGTAACTCTAAAAGTAATTACTACGTATGTGAATAATATATATACAGTGGTACTTACCTGGGCGTTGAGCTCACACGTCGCGTGAGGACACACACACACCTGATGTGTATCGTCCCATTCCCAAGTCATCGGATATCCCAGACATCTGTTTGTAAATGCAAATTATCAGCATTAATTCATTACATTGTACTCAGTTTTTATTTTTCTAGTTCATTCAATGGAATATTGAATATGTTTTTTGTTGATTTATGTGTCTACGTTTGAGGTTTTCACACGATGTATGGCTTGTGAAGGGTCGTAGTAACCCTCCATGTTTTTGTTACGCATTTAACTTTTCTCATATTTCATATCATTAACATACTAGATTAATTCCTAGGTGGCTGAGTTTAATCGAAAGCTTCAGTGCAGCACTTTGAAGTGGAGTCTGTTATGATGTTTCTAGGTAAAAGGTAGGTTCACTGTACACTTAAATCATATATTTTTTACCGTTATTATTACAGTTTCAGATAACTAGTCAATATTAGGTTAGGCTTGTTAGTGTTAGGTTAAGTTTGTTAGTTAGGGTAGATTAGGTTAGGTTAGGTTAGTTAGGTTAGGTTATTACGTTAGGTTAGGCTAGGCTAGGTTGGGTTAGGATAGGTTACGTTGTTAGGTTAGGGTAGGTTAGGTTAGGTTAGGTTAGGTTATGTTATGTTATGTTATTTTATATTATGTTAGGTTTGTTACGTTGTTAGGCTAGGTTAGGTTAGGTTAGGTTTGTTACGTTAGGGTAGGTTAGGATTGTTACGTTAGGTTAGGCAAGGCTAGGTTAGGTTAGGTTAGGTTAGGCTTCATTTGGTTGAAATTGTTTTGTTGTCTTTGGAAAAGCCTCTGACCTTCGTTTCTGTGGCAAATCATCACATTTTGTACTTTCCTCCTCCCAAAATCTAGATGGGTTTCCGAAACTGTTATTAAAGCCATTTCTCTCCTTACGGCTGGTTTGGCTATGGTGAGTGTGGCCGACGCAATGTGAAAATTTCCTTTCCACCAGTGTGTTAACCAGCTACCACAGAGCACAAGTTAGAGTCAATATGTGTTTAAGGCTAGGTGGTGGTAGGTGTTTACTATTTACACCAGGCTGCTGGAGGGTGGGTTGTGAGGCGACGACGGACGAGACCAGCCACTCCCGGTTGTTAACACCTCACTAAACGATGGTTTATGACGACTTGACCAGCTCTTCGTTACTACCGCCCACTGCCACCTCCCCCATTCCCCTTTCCCCTCCCTTTCACCCCCATCTCTCCTTCCCTTCCCTTCACCCGCGATAAAACGTTTATTGCCTTGCTATGTACCTGCAGCGGCAGTAAAGGGACAGCGCTATGAAGAGGTGGCAGTATGGAGGGACGTAATGTGCACACAATCAGTAGTACACAGGGGGATGGCAGGGTGCACAATCAGTAGTACAGAGGGGGTGGCAGGGTGCACAATCAGTAGTACAGAGGGGGTGGCAGTGTGCAGAAGGATAGTACAGAGGCGCTGAGATCTGGCAGTTTGGCTGAACAGACAGTATGGAAGGGCAGGAGGTTAGAGAGAGGCAGTTTGAGTAAGCACACTGTACACACAGATGGCCACACACACTTTGTACTGTATGTGCCCTGGCTGTCACATATCGTACAGACGAACGTACATTTCGCGTGAGAGTGGCCAGGTCGTCTTACAACCGAGCATAACCTGGAGTAACGACCCTCCACAACCACCAGTGGCGGATCCGGCCTCAACCTCTTCTGAGGGAGGGGGTTCTTACCACTTTTACTACGTGGTTCCTCCCTCCCGCTACCACCATCATAACCCTTCCTCCCTCCCGCTACCACCATCATAACCCTTCCTCCCTCCCGCTACCACCATCATAACCCTTCCTCCCTCCCGCTACCACCATCATAACCCTTCCTCCCTCCCGCTACCACCATCATAACCCTTCCTCCCTCCCGCTACCACCGTCATAACCCTTCCTCCCTCCTGCTACCACCATCATAACCCTTCCTCCCTCCCGCTACCACCATCATAACCCTTCCTCCCTCCCGCTACCACCATCATAACCCTACAACCTCAGCAACTGGTGAGTGTACACTTGACCTTGGGACTATCCCATGTGTACACGTGAGCTGTAGAACCACCCACCGTGTACACTGGTGCTCTGGAACCACCTAATGTGTACACGTTCTTTGGCACCACCCAGTGTGAACACTGGTGCTCTGGAACCATTGTGTACACTGATGCTCTGGAACCAATGTGTACACTGGTGCTCTGGAACCAATGTGTACACTGGTGCTCTGGAACCAATGTGTACACTGGTGCTCTGGAACCAATGTGTACACTGGTGCTCTGGAACCAATGTGTACACTGGTGCTCTGGAACCAATGTGTACACTGGTGCTCTGGAACCAATGTGTACACTGGTGCTCTGGAACCAATGTGTACACTGGTGCTCTGGACCCAATGTGTACACTGGTGCTCTGGAACCACAGAATGAACATAATTGTACACACTGGTGCTATGGAACCACCTAGTGAGTACAGCGGTGGTCTGGAGCCACTTACTTTGTACACTGGTGCTCTGGAACCAATGTGTACACTGGTGCTCTGGACCTAATGTGTACACTGGTGCTCAGGACCCAATGTGTACACTGGTGCTCTGGAACCACAGAATGAACATAATTGTACACACTGGTGCTATGGAACCACCTAGTCTGTACACTGGTGCTCTGAAACCACCTACTCTGTACACTGGTGCTCTGGAACCACCTACTTTGTACACTAGTGCTCTGGAACCATCTGTACATATCTATCAATGGTGACTTCATGACATCCTTCACTGTGACGTCACGGGCACACATCAAGGGGGTCCTACCTAAGTTTGCTTACAGGGGTCACGACCCCAGAATACGCCCAGAGTCAAAGGTCATCATGTTGCAGCCAGCAACAGCCATCTCCTCCAAGAGACGAAATCGTGTCTTAAATCATTACCTTCACGTTGTATGAGGCCAAGAGTGAGGCATTATCATACATCTGACACACAGTTACTACGTCGCCCGCTGGCCCGTTACGCAGGCCATAACACGGGGCATTATGGGGGCCCCGTACTAGGCCATTACGGGGACCCAGAACATATGAAAATATAAGGGGGTTAGGGGGTCCCACAACACACGGTAATATGGGGCCCCCCCACAACACAGGCAATAACGGGGTCCCATAACCCAGGCTAAAAATTATGGTAGGCCCATAACAGACATTTTGGGGGCCCATAACAGGCCATTATGGGGCCCATAACACTAGCCATTATTGGGGTCCCCATACCAGACTACTATGGGTGGCCTATAACAACAGACTATGACATATTCTCACAACACAGCCATTAACGAACGCCCCATAAGACCCACACACACACACACTCTCTCTCTCTCTCTCTCTCTCTCTCTCTCTCTCTCTCTCTCTCTCTCTCTCTCTCTCTCTCTCTCTCTCTCTCCCTCTACCTTCCACCCGCTGGATCTTAATAAGTCGACATTTTCCAGGTGGGAGACACGAGCAATGCCAGGCACTTCCATTAACCTCTCACTCCGGCAGTGGTGCTCATTCTCGCCATATCTGGTGAGCTCAGACATATATATATACATACATATATATATATATATATATATATATATATATATATATATATATATATATATATATATATATATATATATATATATATGCTCGTCTTGTCCTCTCCGTAGCCAGTGTGGGAAGGCGCCTCGTGAGGGAGGGGGAGTGTGACTGGTGACCAGTCCTTGCCGTATATGTATATGTGAGGGGAGAGAACAAGGAGGAGGAGGAGAAGGAGTAGGAGGAGGAGGAGGTGTAGGATGAGGAGGAGGAGGAGGAGGAGGATGAGGAGGAGGAGGAGGATGAGGATGAGGAGGAGGAGGAAGAGGAGGAAGAGGAAGAGGAGGATGAGGAGGATGAGGATGAGGAGGAGTAGGAGGAGGAGAAGGAGGAGGAGGATGAGGAGGAGGAGGAGGAGGGCCGTCCATGTGGAAGACGTGTGCCTCACAGGGAAGCAATGCGTCTGGTTCATCACCCATCTTGCTCCTCCTCCTCTCCTCCGTCACCGTGTGTGGCTTGCGTGTGCTCTGCCTCTCTCACGATCATCGACTGCATGTGTGTATAACATGACCGGGTTTGTAGGTGCACGTCGCCTCTTGCTGGTACTCAGTGTTGACACTTTTAACAGTTAAGATTTACAGCACACACACACACACACACACACACACACACACACACACACACACACACACATGTACATACATACATACATACATACATACATACATACATACATACATACATACATACATACATACATACATACATACATACATACATACACACACACACACACACACCACACACACACACACACCACACACACACACATACATACATACATACATAGATACATACATACACACAGCCCCACACACACACACATACATACATACATACATACATACATACATACATACATACCACTCCAACATACACTCATACACATACACACACACACACACACACACACACACACACACACACACACACACACACACATGTACATACATACATACATAGATACATACATACACACACCCCCACACACACACACACATACATACATACATACATAGATACATACATACATACATACACACACACACACACACACACACACACACACACACACACACACAGATACCAAGAACGACTTGTGGTATACCACATCATGTTCACTCTCAGGTCTGTTTGGACTTTGTGACTTAGTTGAACTCTCTCTTGTGACCTTTAACCCTTCCCCCAGCCCGCCCTTCCATCAACCGAGGGGTCAACAGTGAACTTAATTAGAAATCCTAAGTTCTGAACACCGAACTTGAAAGTCCCACAGATGTAAATTGTAAATTATATAAAAAAAACGAAAAAAATATCTGAAATTTAAAACTTTATTTATTATTTTAGTCGATATTTTTTTTTTACCCCAGTTCAGGATGATCTCGAACTTCAAAACTTTTGACCTCTGACCTCATGGTAAAGTGACCCCCCCCCCCTACATTTTTGCCATCTTCAGCATCAAGGGAAACTGATTCATAAGTCCTCTGGGAAAATGATTCGTCGTCCGTGTCTAACAATCTGTGGGTCTTGTTATGTGATTCATGGTGGCTCATTGTATGGTAGTTAGCTTTACCACTGGCTCATCATCGTAGTTAGCATTTTAGCATTACCATTGGTACATCATGGTAGTTAGCTTTACCATTGGTACATCATGGTAGTTAGCTTTACCATTGGCACATCATGGTAGTTAGCTTTACCACTGGCTCATCATCGTAGTTAGCTTTACCATTGGTACATCATGGTAGTTAGCTTTACCATTGGTACATCATGGTAGTTAGCTTTACCAGTGATACATCATGGTAGTTAGCTTTACCATTGGTACATCATGGTAGTTAGCTTTACCAGTGATACATCATGGTAGTTAGCTTTACCCCTGATACATCATGGCAGCTAACTTTATCAGTGATATTTCATGTACTAACTCCTTGTCTTGACCTTTCCATGTCTTGCTCATGTGATGTCATAGGTAAGTAATCAAGTACTCATATTTGGTTAACATTCTTGTTCCCTGTGTTCGTAGCTAGCTGTGTGTGTGTGTGTGTGTGTGTGTGTGTGTGGATGGAATATCTCACTCCTGAAGCCCCCATCTCTTGGATTATCTCTACTATAATAGAACTCCTCTTGAAGCTTTTGTATTGTTTCCCATTATGAGAGACCCATCACTCAAACTTAATCCAGGCATCAATCAGTCTCATGCTATACGAAGGATTAACATCATTTTCTAACATTTTTCTCGACTGATTTCATGTTATGGCCTCACGGTGCTTTCTTATCTTCGCATCTGTCGAAGGAATGTTAACTTTGCTGACTTCATCAAACTGGTTCTTAAACTTTAATGTTGTGATCACGTCACCCCGTTCTTTTCTCTCTTCCATGGTAGACAATATTCAAAGCCTCAAATC
The DNA here is from genome assembly GCF_036320965.1 of Panulirus ornatus. Lineage (NCBI taxonomy): Eukaryota > Metazoa > Arthropoda > Malacostraca > Decapoda > Palinuridae > Panulirus > Panulirus ornatus. Next base: position 8,511,115 of record NC_092256.1, on the reverse strand, counting down.
CCCTATTGTAACTCGGCTCTCTTATTTTGGTGACATCATTACTGTCCTCTGGACCTTCTTTATTAGCTCTTTGTGCTTCTTCTAATGTAGACAGCTTGTCTCCTTTCCAGTTCTTCGAAGGTGGGGCTCTGGCGAGTGGTGAGGTACAATGTCGCCTCCCAAGTCTCTCTCACACGCACACAGAATTCTGCCATGTCTTCCACTTAGAGAATACTCGTACTGAAGCATTCATCTCTCACTGTAATCCACCGTCAGTGTTTTACGGTACATTAAATCAAGATGAATTTCATCACGAATCAGATCAACTTGTGAGTTTGTTTCAGTCCCCTTGCACACTGATGCAATCCTCTTCACTTTTCACTTCCCTCATGAGCTTAGCATCATCCGCAAATGTATTTAGGCAGGACTCTGATCCTACTAACAAGTCATCTATATAGATAAAGAAGTGCAGTGATCCTAAGACGGAACCCTGCGGCACGCCACGGGTGACCCCAACACACTGTGAGAATATTTCTCTGACATGCGTCTTTTGATCTCTTCCATTAAGATAAAATTCACTCCATCTCAGCAGCGTCTCCAAAATGTCTGCTCGAAAATCTAACTTCTTTGGCAATTTCCTGCGTGGTAGAGTCAATTGATTTCTGGCAGTCCACATACACACAGTCCATCCAGACTCACTCTCTCGTAGACGTCCATAAGTTTCATTACACATGACCTCCTTTCCCTGCCTTCGTGTTGTCTCTCATATACGTAGATCATCCCTCGCAAGTGGTCATCCATTTTGGGTTCTGATTATCTTTTCTGATTATATGACATACCATACTCGTCAGAGGGACTGGTCTGGAGTTTAAGGCGAATTTGATCTTACTTGAAGACCTGTATGACATTCACCTCTTCCACTCCCTTGCCACTTTCCATTCCTCCAACGCCGTCTTGAACGTTTCAAGAGGGTTGTCAAATGCATCTCTACAGATCTGCAGCGCATATGGGGAAATGTCATCAGGGTCATGAGCCATGTACGAGTTAAGGCCCTTTAGTATTCTTCTGTTTCTGTCTTTCTAGAGATGTGTCACTGCTTTCCATGACCAGCTCCCTCATCCCGTGTTACTAGTGCTGGGGTTGGGGTGTCTTCAGATGCGTCAACACACTTTAGCTTGTCATTCATCTCCTCGCATCATCCTCTGCAGCTCCTCACTCTGAACCTTTTCGCCTGATTAGCCGCTCTCGAATTCGCGGCAAAGTCTCAGGTTATCTCCTGCCTCGTCCACAATGTTCTCTTCGGAGTGTCTCTGTTCTTCCTGACATTCTCTTGCCATAATCGTTTCTTGCTGTGTTCTACCGTTCAAAGGGCTTCTCTGCGGCACCCACCTGGTCTCTGTCACTCTGTCATATCTTTCATAGAAGCACACCTCTCTCTCACTCTCTTCTTTGCCTCTCGTTTTCTTTACGACACTGAAGGTGTCCATGTTCCTACCACCATCTTCGTAAATTTCACGGAACCTTTCCTAATAATGAACCATTTCCCCAGTCTATATTTCCATAGAAACATTTCAGTTCCATGTAAGCTCCACGATCATGTGTCCTTCTTGTAGCTGGTTTCATTTTTGGTCGTGTCCTCACTCACCATCTACGCCAGCTCATGCATTACATGATCGCCTTTTCCATGTGGTGTTGTCGTATGTGACACACACACACACAGTGTTCAACGTCAGTATTTGTGGCGATAAGACTGAGTCATGATGGTGGACACGCCCATATGATTCTAGTGTGTCTGGTGACCTTGCTGACAGGGGACCTTTGCCTGATGAAATTCAAGAACTTGTGTCTCCATGGCTCTCTGACTCCATGATAACCTTAGTTCTATTAGACTGGCGCTCTGTTAATGGAACCGTGTGTGTGTGTGTGTGTGTGTGTGTGTGTGTGTGTGTGTGGGTGTGTGTGTGTGTGTGTGTCTTGGTTTCATACCACTTTCCCCACTTACACGAGTGTGAATGTGCGTCTGTTATACAACCCTCAGTTAGGACCAGGATCATCAGAGACTGTCATCATCAGGGACCATCACCAGGGACCATCACCATCACCAGGAGACCATCACCACCACCAGGAGACCATCACCATCACCAGGCACCATCACCACCAGGGACCATCACCATCACCAGGGACCATCACCAGCAGGGACCACACACACACACACACACACACACACACACACACACACACACACACACACACACACACACACACACACACACACATGGCCTGGTGTAGATGTGGTAAGGAACCATTGTGTAACATGTGAGTGAGGGGAAGGGGGTAGCGTAGACGCGTCCTTCATGAAGTCTACCAACTTGGGTGAAGAGATGTTGATGATGATGGTAGTTCTGCTCAGAGAGGACGCCATGCCATCTTGTGTCCCTCACCAACACTGCATTATTGCTCTGCTTTCAAACTCTAAAACTGATGACGATGAGAAAATAAAAATACACGAAACGATTATATACATACGATAAAAAGATGGTATTCACATTTTGTTCATGGAATGTGCGGGACGTGGATGATGCGAAGAGAATTGGTTCTGGGTCATGTTTGGAAAGAGTCATCTGCACGTGAGAGGTTTTAGTGAGCCTAATTGGAAGGGAGAGAGTGAGAGGAAGAGCTGGGTAATGGCGAGGAGAGGGAGAGGTGAGGAGCGTGGGAGGTGAAGAGAGGGAGAGGTAAAGTGAGAGGTGAGGTGAGGGAAGTGATTAGATGGAGAGGTGAGGAGAGTGGGAGGTGAGCAGTGGGAGAGGTGAGAAGAGAGGGAGGTGGGGAGAGAGGGAGGTGGGGAGAGGGGGAAATGGAAAGAGGGAGAGATGAAGAGAGTGGGAGGTGAGGAGAGAGGCAGGTGAGGAGAGAGAGAGAGAGAGAGAGAGAGAGAGAGAGAGAGAGAGAGAGAGAGAGAGAGAGAGAGAGAGAGAGAGAGGGAAGGAAGGGATGAGGGAAGGGAGGGGTGAGGTAAAGGAAGGTGGAAGTACTGTGAGGATGGGTTGGTGGAGAGTTAGTACTGTGTGGATTGGTAGGTGGAAGTATAATGTGGACTGGTAGATGGAATTATTATGCTGAGATCATCAATACATTTCATGTGACTGAGGTTTATGCAAATGCTATACAAGTTCAGACAAGGCAGATCTAACACTAGGGTCAGGTGGAGTAGTGTGGACGCACTTATGTGCCACAGTGAGGGAAGTCTGGAGTAGTGTGGCTAGCGCGTGTACCACACTGAGTGGGGCGGGGTCTGGAGTCGTGTATCTGGGTGGGAGGAGGAGATGTCTGGAGAAGTGTGGCTGGTGCGTTCACCTGGGGGTGGCTGGAGGGTCTGGAGAGGCTGACGTATTGACAGGAGGAAGTATAAACATTAGTATTGATACATGTGACACAATGGCATTACGGGCCAGTGATGGATGACAGAGGGAGGAGTGGCTGGGATCCATCCCTCTGAAATTATACCTTCACTCTCGTGTGAACATTGTTAATAATTCATCAGTTATTCAAGCACAGGATAACCGTACTCATACGTGGTGTTTTATAGATAATGGTCGAGAGGCACTTGTGGGGTGTGTATATGTGGTCAGTGGTATGATCAAGAGGGTGGTGGAGGCTTTGATAAAGACGGTGATGGCGATCACGCCTGGTGGAGGTGCCACAGACCTGAGCACCGACCGATGCTGGTGATATGCGGACGTGGAAACCCATCTTTGTGGGAGGAATTCTTGAGACGACAGAGAAAACAGCTTCAGCCGCCATGGTAAAAAAAAAAGGTACGTGATAAGAGCTTCGTAGAGTGGGAGTGCACGACGCACTCCCTGCCTTCTGATGTCACTTGTTGAAGACGAGGCTCTGGAGCTGAAGCTGCTCGATGGGTCGAGGGTTTCCACAAAATCGTTCCGTGTTGGGAAGGGTGAGGTAGTGGTGAGGCTGGAGCTGGTGAGGGTTAGGTCCTGGTCCCCCTGGGTTTGCCTAATGTCCTCAGCGACAAAGGGAAACGTCTACGAGTACCGACAAAGACGTCGGGGAGTATTCCTGGCGAAGCCGGAGGACGGGGCGTTCACATGCTCGAGACGCTGATGAAAAGTAAACAGGTTTTCTGACGGACTGAGGAGGGAGGGTATTGGTGACGGACTGTGGAGGGAGGGTATTGGTGACGGACTGAGGAGGGAGGGTATTGGTGACGGACTGTGGAGGGAGGGTATTGGTGACGGACTGAGGAGGGAGGGTATTGGTGACGGACTGTGGAGGGAGGGTATTGGTGACGGACTGAGGAGGGAGGGTATTGGTGACGGTCTGTGGAGGGAGGGTATTGGTGACGGACTGAGGAGGGAGGGTATTGGTGAGGATATAAGTCTGTAAGTGTGGTGAGGATGTGACGTTACGAGTGTGGTGAGGATGTGACTACGAGTGTGGTGAGGATGTGACTACGAGTGTGGTCAGGATGTACGTAAGTGTGGTCAGGATGTACGTAAGTGTGGTCAGGATGTACGTAAGTGTGGTGAGGATGTGACTACGAGTGTGGTCAGGATGTACGTAAGTGTGGTGAGGATGTACGTAAGTGTGGTGAGGATATGAGTATACTTAAGCGTGGTGAGAATGTGACTTTGTGACGGGATGTCAGAGTGAGCGCCACCTGCTGGGACGGGATTCTCAAGAACTGGATATGGAATAGGAAGAATTGGTAGAGAAAGGGAGATAAATGTTTACATGAAACACGGGACGGGAGGAGCGGCAGTAGGAGGTCCGGAAGGGAGGGAGACAGGACGCCTGAGGAGAAATGTTTATATTAGGCGAGATGAAGAGGAGCAGCTGAGTGTGGTGGGAGAGGTGTCAGTATGGAGGTGTGCGTGTGTGTGTGTATGGAAGGAGCATATACATAGCATGGGGGAAAACCTCGCCTGGGCCGCTCATCTTGCTCACACTGGGAGGCCGGGGTATTGGATGTAGATATATAGATTATTCATGTAATTATGTTGGTCTTGTGTTCGTGGAGGGAACAATAAGGGTATAACTAAGCGGTTCCACCAAAATGGAGTTTCATATCTGAGCCTTGAGGGCCGGTGGACGAAGGAATGTCAATAAGGAAGATTAGAATAACAGGCCACGGAAAGGGACAAGTTATGTAAACCGGATACAGAATGCGACGTAGTTATGAATACGGAACACAACACAGACGTATTTGCGTATTCCCATTTACAGAGAGAGATCCTTTCAGACTAAATTCTATCGTCGATACTTTCAGTATGAGCACAAATGGCAGCTACAGTATAGATACGTGACAACACAAACAGAGGCGCGTGGAAAAAGGAATGTCCTAGCGTCACACGGATAGCAATTACGAAACAAAAATATAAACAGAGAAGCGAACAAAACATGGCAATCATACCGAGGCGGACGACCGATCAAAAACAAAGGTGTTGTTTGGTGTGTGTGTGTGTGTATGTGGGGCCCCGTCTAGCCTGCGACGCTGGGGCCCGCGCGGATGGTTGGTGGGGCCCCGTCTAGCCTGCGACGCTGGGGCCCCCGCGGATGGTTGGTGGGGCCCCGTCTAGCCTGCGACGCTGGGGCCCGCGCGGATGGTTGGTGGGGCCCCGTGTAGCCTGCGACGCTGGGGCCCCCACGGCTGGCTGGTTGGTGGGGCCCAGTCTAGCCTGCGACACCGGGGGCCCCCACGGCTGGCTGATGGGTGGGCCCGTCTAGCCTGCGACACTGAGGCCCCCGCGGCTGGCTAGTGGGTGGGCCCGTCTAGCCTGCGACACTGAGGCCCCCACGGCTGGCTGGTGGGTGGGCCCGTCTAGCTTGCAACACCGGGGTCCCCACGGCTGGCTGGTGGGTGTGCCCGTCTAGCTTGCAACACCGGGGGCCCCACGGCTGACTAGTGGGTGTGCCCGTCTAGCTTGCAACACCGGGGGCCCCACGGCTGGCTGGTGGGTGGGCCCGTCTAGCCTGCGACGCCGGGGCCCCCACGGCTGGCTGGTGGGTGGGCCCGTCTAGCCTGCGACACCGGGGGGCCCCACGACTGGCTGGTGGGTGGGCCCGTCTAGCCTGCGACACCCGAGCCCCCACAGCTGGCTAGTGGGTGGGCCCGTCTAGCCTGCGACACCCGAGCCCCCACGGCTGGCTGGTGGGTGGGGCCCCGTCTAGCCTACGACACCGGGGGCCCCCCACAGCTGGCTGGTGTGGGAGGCCTGTGTATCTTGCGACACCCGAGCCCTCATGGCTGGCTGGCTGGCGTGTGGGAGGGGGGCGCACACGAGACTCTTCGGCGACGAAATTCACTTGGTAGCAAGAGACGGGTAGGTAAACCCTAGCTGACACACACACACACACACACACACACACACACACACACACACACACACACACATCATCCACTATATCCCATAATAAGATCTTCCTTTGAAGTGAACTCTATGACGGCCATTATTAGATTCGCGCGATAATGAAACTTTTATCAGGTGAACGACAGCTGGTTGAGGAAGGGAGGGAGTGGGGAAGGGCTCACCTGTGCGCTGGGTAAGTCGGGCGCTGGCTATTGTACGTTTCCCCGGCAGCCATCTACCGAGGCAGTGATATACAGAGGCCTGCGCCAATTCCTCCACCACACTATATTGGTATTGTGACTTGTAAATCTCGTGCCTTTGTTTACGTAGGTTGGGGGGAAAACTTGTACATCTCCTGCACTTGTTCCTCCCCCTGTGGGCTGGCTTGTCGGGGGGAAAACTTGTACACCTGAACTTGTTCTTCTCCCTGTGGGCCAACTTGTACATCTGCACTAGTTCTTCCCCCTGTGGGCCAACTTGTAGGGGGAAAACTTGTACATCTACTAGTTCTTCCCTCTGTGGGCCAACTTGTTGAGGGAAAACTTGTACATCTGCACTAGTTCTTTCCCCCGTGGGCCGACTTGTAGGGGGATAAACTTGTACATCTCCTGAACTTGCTCTTCCCCCTGTAGGCCGACTTGTAGACCACCTTGCCTTTCTTCTTCTCTTGCAATGAATCATGGAACATCCACGTCTGTTTGTGGAGGGACTTGTGGCGAGCCAGTTCGCATTCTACTCTCATGAGAAAACACGTAGATAGATCTCCTTTCCCTCCTCTTTCTCCAGGGAGAATTTGGGAGATTCCCTTCTGTTTTCGTTCTCCTCCGGCAGAGAAAATAGAGAGAATAAAAAAAAAAATTGGTATCGTGTACATGATCCTTCAGGGGCCAGGGTTCGACTCTCGCCTGATGAATGTTGGTCTCCCTTGTAACTCAACGTATCACCAATTTATAGATATGAATTTTTACTGTCCTGAATATTAGAAGGGAGGAGGAGGATAAAGATTCACCCTCAATCTATATATATATATATATATATATGAATAAAGGCAGACAGTATGAATTGTGTACATGTGTATATATGTATATGTCTGTGTGTGTATATATATGTATACGTTGAGATGTATAGGTATGTATATTTGCGTGTGTGGACGTGTATGTATATACATGTGTGTGTGGGCGGGTTGGGCCATTCTTTCGTCTATTTCCTTGCGCTACCTCGCTAACGCGGGAGACAGTGACAAAGCAAAATATATATATATATATATATATATATATATTATCCCTGGGGATAGGGGATAAAGAATACTTCCCACGTATTCCCTGCGTGTCGTAGAAGGCGACTAAAAGGGAAGGGATCGGGGGGCTGGAAATCCTCCCCTTTCATTTTTTTAAAATCTTTTTTATTTTCCAAAAGAGGGAACAGAGAGGGGGGCCAGGTGGGGATATTCCCTCAAAGGCCCAGGCCTCTGTTCTTAACGCTACCTCGCTAATGCGGGAAATGGCGAATAGTATGAAAGAAAGAATATATATATATATATATATATATATATATATATATATATATATATATATATATATATATATATATATATACATTGAACACAGTTATATACACACACATATATATATATATATACGCACATTGACATTCGTTTCGCGCCCCCCCTCCCCTATCCCCCCCCCTGGAATATATGTTTTAGAAACAATAGAAAACGTCAAAATATATTGCCACACAAACAATGCACAAATACAATATGCACAAAATGCCACCCTTGGGGAGACAAAAGTTTACATGGTGACGGGATTTGGGCCACACCTGCGTCTCTGTGGGGTTTTGGATTTTGTATAATAAATAGGTGTGTGTGTGTGTGTGTGTGTGTGTGTGTGTGTGTGTGTGTGTGTGTGTGTGTGTGTGTGGTAGCTGGGGATTTCGGGGGGCATTTTTAATTGTGTGGGGTCTCTACGTGATGAAAAACGTGTGGTAATTGGGGTCTGTGGCAAGTAGGACCGGGAGATGATGGGTCTCGATGATGGATGGGTGTGTGTGTGTGTGTGTGTGTGTGTGTGTGTGTGTGTGTGTGGTGGTAGCTTTGCTCTGTGGGAAATGGGATTGTGCGGTGGTATATGATGGATGGGTACGTGGTAGATGGATCTTTCTGACAAGTGGCTGTGGAGAGGCATTACAGGTTCTGTGGTGTTCGTTGGCTGTGGTGAGTGATTTGTGTATTGTGTGGCGTTTGGCTTGTATGGTGAAGGTGGTACAGATGGTCTCTTTCTCGTGGCAGCTGGGATTGTGTGGTCCTTATGGGTTTGTGGTCTGGGTGGTACAGATGGTCTCTTTCTCGTGGCAGCTGGGATTATGTGGTCCTTATGGGTTTGTGGTCTGGGTGGTACAGATGGTCTCTTTCTCGTGGCAGCTGGGATTATGTGGTCCTTATGGGTTTGTGGTCTGGGTGGTACAGATGGTCTCTTTCGCGTGGCAGGTGGGATTGTGTGGTCATTATGGGTTTGTGGTCTGGGTGGTACAGATGGTCTCTTTCTCGTGGCAGCTGGGATTATGTGGTCCGTATGGGTTTGTGTTTGTTTTTTTGGTAACGATCGGTTTTGTGTGGTAGCCACCGGGTTTGTGTGTTGGCGACACTGGGTGGCGAGTAAGACTGTGGGTGGCGTTTGTGTCGGGGTTCGAGGTTCTGTGTGGGGGCTTGAGGTTCTGTGTGGGGGTTTGAGGTTCTGTGTGGGGGGTTTGAGGTTCTGTGTGGGGGGGTTTGAGGGTCTGTGTGAGGGTTTGAGGTTCTGTGTGGGGGGGTTTGAGGTTCTGTGTGGGGTTTGAGGTTCTGTGTGGGGGGTTTGAGGTTCTGTGTGGGGGTTTGAGGTTCTGTGTGGGGGTTTGGGTCTGTGGGGGGTTTGAGGTTCTGTGGGGGGGTTTGAGTTCTGTGGGGGTTTGAGGTTCTGTGTGGGGGTTGAGTTCTGTGTGGGGTTGAGGTTCTGTGGGGAGTTGAGGTCTTGTGGTTTGAGTTCTGTGTGGGGGTTTGGGTTGGGGGGTTTGGTTAGTTGGGTTCTGTGTGGGGGGTTGAGGTTGTGTGTGGGGGTTTGAGGTTCTGTGTGGGGGGGTTTGAGGTTCTGTGTGGGGGTTGAGGTTCTGTGTGGGGGTTTTGAGGTTGTGTGGGGGGGGTTGAGGGTCTCTGTGTGGAGATTTGAGGTTCTGTGTGGGGGTTTGAGGTTCTGTGTGTGGGGGGGTTTGAGGTTCTGTGTGGGGAGATTTGAGGTTCTGTGTGGGGGGGTTCGAGGTTCTGTGTGGGGGGGTTTGAGGTTCTGTGTGGGGGGGTTGAGGTTCTGCGTGGGGTTTGACGTTCTGTGTGGGGGTTTGAGGTTCTGTGTGTGGGGGGGTTTGAGGTTCTGTGTGGTGAGGTTTGAGGTTCTGTGTGTGGGGAGATTTGAGGTTCTGTGTGGGGGGTTCGAGGTTCTGTGTGTGGGGGGTGTTTGAGGTTCTGTGTGGTGAGGTTTGAGGTTCTGTGTGGTGAGGTTTGAGTTTCTGTGTGGGGGTTTGAGTTTCTATGTGGGGGTTTAAGGTTCTGTGTGGGGGGGTTGAGGTTCTGTGTGGGGAGATTTGAGGTTCTGTGTGTGTGGGGGTGTTTGAGGTTCTGTGTGGGGGTTTGAGGTTCTGTGTGGTGAGGTTTGAGGTTCTGTGTGGTGAGGTTTGAGTTTCTGTGTGGGGGTTTGAGTTTCTATGTGGGGGTTTAAGGTTCTGTGTGGGGGGGTTGAGGTTCTGTGTGGGGAGATTTGAGGTTCTGTGTGGGGGGGTTGAGGTTCTGTGTGGGGGGTTTGAGGTTCTGTGTGGGGGGTTGAGGTTCTGTGTGGGGCTTTTGAGGTTCTGTGTGGGGAGGTTTGAGGTTCTGTGTGGGGAGGTTTGAGGTTCTGTGTGGGGGTTTGAGTTTCTGTGTGAGGTTTTAAGGTTCTGTGTGGGGGGTTTGACGTTCTGTGTGGGGGTTTGAGGGTCTGTGTGGGGGGTTTGACGTTCTGTGTGGGGGTTTGAGGGTCTGTGTGGGGGTTTTGAGGTTCTGTGTGGGGGTTTGAGTTTCTATGTGGGGGCTTGGGTTTCTATGTGGGGGTTTAAGGTTCTGTGTGGTGGTTTGAGGTTCTGTGGGGCGGGGTTTGAGGTTCTGTGTGGGGAGGTTTGAGGTTCTGTGTGGGGGTTTGAGGTTCTGTGTGTGTGGGGGTTTGAGGTTCTGTGTGGTGGACCACGACACCTTCTGCCTGGGTGTGAACGGTTCGTGCTGGAGGTTAGGTATCGGTGTGGTAGCTGGTCGTAACCCCGTGGACAGACGTGGACCTGCTGTGTGATCACCTTCATTGCTGTAGAAAAAGTTGCATGTTCAACACTGTGTTTCCCCTCATGTTAATTTCTATACATGTGTGTGTGTGTGTGTGTGTGTGTGTGTGTGTGTGTGTGTGTGTGTGTGTGGGTGGGTGTGTTATGGAGAGAGAGAGAGAGAGAGAGAGAGAGAGAGAGAGAGAGAGAGAGAGAGAGAGAGAGAGAGAGAGAGAGAGAGAGAGAGAGTTTTACACAACAGTTGCCCCGTTCCTTAACCTTGTATATGTGTACCCTGTTTTTACTCCTGTGTACACACACACACACACACACACACACACACACACACACACACACACACTAATCAGTGCCAGGTACCCATTTCATCAACAAGCCCTCTAGGGGAGGATGAACAGCGGGTTAGACTGTGGACCGGCTGCCGCAACCGGGATTCGAACCTCTGAAGGTTTGAGCCCAGGCGGCCTGTGCATGCTTGATGGTCAGTAACGCTAACCCGTGTGTGTGTGGGTGTGTGTGTGTATGTGTGTGTGTGTGTGTGTGTGTGTGTGTGTGTGTGTGTGTGTGTGAAATACCTTTTTTTACGATTTCGTCAGAAGTTGAACAACAATTTGCAGCATAATTACTGTTATTGTGGAAATCAAATGATCGGATGTGTATTAACGAGTTAATATATATTTTTCCCATCAAATGAACGAAACTATGAGTTCCGAGTCGCTCCTCCACGTGAATATTAAAATCCCTGTTTAGAGGAACAGCCAATTATGTGTAACGACGAGGTAACAAGTGTCCCCGGGAGGTGGTGTGGTTAGCCTGGGGAGGGTGAGGGTGTGTGGGGTGGGGACCTGAAGCCCCAGAGTCCCCTATGTGTCCCTCACAACCTCCCTCCTCCTCCACATCACCTCACATCATCTCCCGATCTCCTCCTCCTCGCTCTCCCGGCTCCTGACTACCACCCCATCATTTCTCTCTCTCTCTCTCTCTCTCTCTCTCTCTCTCTCTCTCTCTCTCTCTCTCTCTCTCTCTCTCTCGGGCTGGAGCCCAGTCTCTTCCCGCCGCCACGAGAGCGGCCTTCTATCCCAGAGCGTCAGTGCCGCCGTCAGGAGCCCCTCTCACTTACTCCCTCCCTCCAGCCACCTCCCAACCCTCGCTCTCCGACGCCATCCACCCCTTCCTCCTCCTCCTCCTCTCTCCTCTTCCTCCTTCTCTTCTCCGAATTCCACGCTTCACGCCCTCCCCTCGCACCTGCCAGAGCGGCCGGGATTCGAGTGTGGGACTTGAACTTGAGACGAGAGCGCGGGGATAAAGTGCCACGAGAAACAATATGTGTCGGGGCAAACACGAGGCTGAGCTAACATCAGCTGGGAAACCTTGAGCTCCCGGGGTGTCGACATGACATGAACTGAGGATGGTGGCGTGTTTGCCTTGTGCCAGACCTCGCCCTCCAACAACCTCCTCCTTGTTGGCCTGCCACTGCTGCACCACTGGCGCATGTCCTTCACACTGCTGCCATGCCAGTGGTGTGCCACTAACCCCTGTCCTCCCCAGTGGTGTCCTGCCAGTGGTGTGCCACTAACCCCTGTCCTCCCAGTGGTGTCCTGCCAGGGGTGTGCCACTAACCCCTGTCCTCCCCACTGGTGTCCTGCCAGTGGTGTGCCACTAACCCCTGTCCTCCCCAGTGGTGTCCTGCCAGTGGTGTGCCACTAACCCCTGTCCTCCCCACTGGTGTCCTGCCAGTGGTGTGCCACTAACCCCTGTCCTCCCCAGTGGTGGCCTGCCAGTGGTGTGCCACTAACCCCTGTCCTCCCCACTGGTGTCCTGCCAGTGGTGTGCCACTAACCCCTGTCCTCCCCACTGGTGTCCTGCCAGTGGTGTGCCACTAACACCTGTCCTCCCCACTGGTGTCCTGCCAGTGGTGTACCACTCACACCTGTCCTCCCCACTGGTGTCCTGCCAGTGGTGTGCCACTAACCCCTGTCCTCCCCACTGGTGTCCTGCCAGTGGTGTGCCACTAACCCCTGTCCTCCCCACTGGTGGCCTGCCAGTGGTGTACCACTAACCCCTGTCCTCCCCACTGGTGTCCTGCCAGTGGTGTGCCACTAACCCCTGTCCTCCCCACTGGTGTCCCGTCACTTGCACCTCCGCTGCCCTCTTCATCACCACCTCCGTGCCCTCATCATAAACCACCTCCTGCTGCCCCATCATCACCCCTCCGCTGCCCTCATCAAAACCACCTCCTGCTGCCCCTCATCAATCACCACCCCCTTTTGCTCCCCTTCATCATCACCACCTCCTCCTGCCTCATCATCCCCAACCCACCTCCTGCTCCCTTTCATCATAAACCACCCCCGGCTGCCCTCATCATCCCACCCCCTCCTGCTCCCCTCTCATCACCCCCTCCTGCTGCCCTCATCATAAAACCACCTCCTGTTTGCCTCATCATCCCCAACACCTCCTTTGCCTCTTCTTCCCCAAACCCTCCTGCCCTCATCATCCCCAAACCCCTGCTGCCCTCAATAAATCACCCCTCCGGGCCCTCATCATACCACCTCTGCTGCTCCCCTCATCATCAACCACCCCTGCTGCCCTCATCATCCCCAAACCTTTCCTGCTGCCCTCATCTTCACCACCCCTGCTGCCCTCCATCATCACCACCCCCTCCCTCCCCTTATCTTTCACCACTCCTGCTGCCCTCATCATCCCCAAACCCCTTTGCTCCCCTCTTATCATCACCACCTCCTGTCCCCTTTCATCATCCCAAACCACCTTTTGCGGCCCTCATCCCACCTCTCTGCTGCCCTCATCACCCACCTCCTCCTGCCCCTCATCATCACCACCCCTCCTGCTGCCCTCATCATCACACCCCTGTCCCCTCATCATAAACCCCACCTCCTGCTGCCCTCTCATCCCCACCCCTGCTGCCCTCATATCCCCACCTCCTGTGCCCTCATCATCACCCCCCTCCTGCTGCCCTATCATCACACCCCCTCCTGTGCCCCCCATAAATCCCACCTCCTGCTGCTGCCTCATCTCCACCCCTGCTCCCCCTTCTCATCACCACCCCCCGGCCCCCCTTTCATTTTATCCACCCCTCTGCTCCCCTCATCACCCCACCCCTGCTGCCCTCTCTCATCCCACCTCCTGCTGCCTCATCATCACCACCCCCTGCTCCCTCATCTCCCACCTCCTCCTGCTCCCCTCATCATCACCACCTCCTGCTGCCTTTTAATCACACCCCCCTGCTGCCTATCATCACCACCTCCTGCTGCCCCCCATCATCACACCCCTGCTGCTCCCTCTCCACCCCCTCCTGCCCTCACAATCACCACCCCCTGCTGCCCTATCTCACCCCCTCCGCTGCCTCATCTCCCCACCTCTGCTGCCCTCACATCACCACCCCCCTGCTCCCCTTATCATCCCACCCCCTGCTGCCCTCACATCACCACCCCGGCCCCCTCATCATCCACCTCCGGGTGCCCATATCCCCCCCTCCGCGCACCCCCCCTCTCCCCCGCGCCTTCATCCACCCCCCGCTGCCTATACCCACCCCCCTTGCTGCCCTCACATCACAACCCTCCGTGCCCTCACATCCCACCCCCTGCTGCCCACTTCACCCCCCTGCTGCCCTTCCACCACCCGGGGGCCCCCACATCACCACCCTGCGCCCCACAAAAAACACCCCTGCTGCCCTCATCTCCCCACCCCCTGCTGCCCCTAAACCCACCTCCCCGCCCTCTATCCCCAAAACCTTTTTGGCCCCCCAATCCCCCACCACCCCCTGCTGCCCTCCATCACCACCTCCTGCGCCCTATCTCACCCCCTCCTGCTGCCCTCATCATCATCACCACCTCCTGCTGCCCTCATCATCATCACCACCTCCTGCTGCCCTCATCATCATCACCACCTCCTGCTGCTGCCCTCATCATCACCACCTCCTGCTGCCCTCATCATCATCACCACCTCCTGCTGCCCTCATCATCATCACCACCTCCTGCTGCTGCCCTCATCATCACCACCTCCTGCTGCCCTCATCATCATCACCACCTCCTGCTGCCCTCATCATCACCACCTCCTGCTGCCATCATCATCACCACCTCCTCCTGCTGCCCTCATCATCACCACCTCCTGCTGCCATCATCATCACCACCTCCTCCTGCTGCCCTCATCATCACCACCTCCTGCTGCCCTCATCATCATCACCACCACCTGCTGCTGCCCTCATCATCACCACCTCCTGCTGCCCTCATCATCATCACCACCTCCTGCTGCCCTCATCATCACCACCTCCTGCTGCCCTCATCATCACCACCTCCTGCTGCCCTCATCATCACCACCCCCACCTGCTGCCCTTATCATCACCACCTCCTGCTGCCCTCATCATCACCACCTCCAGCTGCCCTCATCATCACCACCTCCTGCTGCCCTCATCATCACCACCTCCTGCTGCCTTCATCATCACCACCTCCTGCTGCCCTCATCATCACCACCTCCTGCTGCCCTCATCATCATCCACCTCCTGCTGCCCTCATCATCATCACCACCTCCTGCTGCCCTCATCACCACCACCTCCTGCTGCCCTCATCATCATCACCACCTCCTGCTGCCTTCATCATCATCACCTCCTGCTGCCATCATCACTGGAGTGTAACAAACAATACATAAGGCCAGTGTTCCACGGACGTCGTCCGAGGTATATCATCAGGAAACAATTAACCCAGTAATTCCTTCCTCCATTAACAACACGTGATCATCATTACTAATGTGTACACGCCTGAACCTAGTTTGGTCAGCGGCCTGGATGGCGGTTGTTCAAGCCAGCTTGTGAGATGCACACACAACCCCTGAGGGTTATAACTTGTATCCTGGCATAAACCAGGTCTCTGACACACACAAAGGATGGGATACACCAGGTCTCTGACACCCACACAGGATGGGATACACCAGGTCTCTAACACCCACACAGGATGGGATACACCAGGTCTCTGACACCCACACAGGATGGGATACACCAGGTCTCTGACACACACACAGGATGGGATACACCAGGTCTCTAACACCCACACAGGATGGGATACATCAGGTCTCTGACACCCACACAGGATGGGATACATCAGGTCTCTGACTCCCACACAGGATGGGATACATCAGGTCTCTGACTCCCACACAGGATGGGATACATCAGGTCTCTGACTCCCACACAGGATGGGATACATCAGGTCTCTGACTCCCACACAGGATGGGATACATCAGGTCTCTGACTCCCACACAGGATGGGATACATCAGGTCTCTGACTCCCACACAGGATGGGATACACCAGGTCTCTAACACCCACACAGGATGGGATACACCAGGTCTCTAACACCCACACAGGATGGGATACACCAGGTCTCTAACACCCACACAGGATGGGATACATCAGGTCTCTGACACCCACACAGGATGGGATACACCAGGTCTCTGACACACACACAGGATGGGATACACCAGGTCTCTAACACCCGGACAGGATGGGATACACCAGGTCTCTAACACCCACACAAAGGAATGTAGGCAGGTAAACGCCCGCTTAGCCTGGCTACTGTCGAGGAGAGGTCGGATTTATCAGAGAGCCGCGTCTACACGACCTGTTGTGGAGGTCGCCAAGTGACGCCGTCCACCTCTGATGTCAAAGATCTCTTTACCAATATCCCTGCAGACGAGGGGGCTGTCGAAGTCATGTGGAGAGCCATAAACAAACTGAATGACAAGGATCTGCTGGTTTCAGTGACGGAACTCGAGTTAAAGTCGTAACGCTGGGCGTCAGGTTCGGGCCTTCCACGTCTAATGGTGAGGAATTTCCACAACACACAGTGTGGACCTGCGATGGGTCGACCCATAAGTGCGGTCTCATGCGCTAGAAAAGGATCATTTTTACCCGGGTGGAGGAGCCTCCGAGATGAGGGGACGTTGGTGATGTCTTAGTGGTCACAGATAACAACATGAGTCTGGTACGTGAACGTCTGAAAAGTGCAAGTTCTAATATTGAGTTTATTTACTGAAGAGGAAGAAGACGGACGCGTATCGTTCTATGACTGTAGTTACAGGAGGACAGATCAAGGGACCAAAGTCGCACAGTATACCAAACCAAAACGAAGGAAGACGATTTTGTCTTTTCTTTTCTTTCTTTCGTCACACAGTGAGACGGTAAAGCCTGAGGTGGTGACAAGGATTCTTCCTCAGAGCGTGGAAGATTTGCCGCAATGAATATCTGGATGAAGAAACTACAGGACGTAATGAAGACGTTTGGGAAGCTGGCCTACCACCAGGGGGTCTGCTGGTGCATTTTAAAGTCCAAGGCCATGAGAGTCATGGAAAGGATAAGGCTAGGCATGAGATGATAACATCGAAATGAGGAAAAGTATGGTAGTTCCCAGCTCATGACACACCTGGCATAACTGACTATTTAAGGAACTTCTCGTCAGCACTGGGAAAGAAGACTGGTGAACAATAAGGCCCAACAATAAACTGGAAGAAGACAGTATAGTATACTAGATACCGTGTAGCGGATGCTGTGGGGTTTGATATAGTGACTGGTCGAGAAATGATGATGGAGGAGGTATGTGAAGGCTGGATGGATGATCCAGAGTCAGAGTTGACATCTCGGGTCTTACACTAAAGCACCGAAGAAAAAAGGGCCGTGCAAAGAGCTTGTATTCTTTTGGAAACTTCCTCAAACACCTGAACAGGTTCTCTGCCGTGGTCGAGAGCAGCTACGGTCACTAACGCTAACTGCTTCACCATGGACGCCCATGGAAAGAGACAAAAGTCATACGGTTCTTACAGCATTTATGTAGCATCACATTTTTTGTTTTATGAATTTCTTTTTAAAAGCGATTTTTTTTTTTAATCATACGCGGCGGATTACTGACAGGTTAGGTAATTACCTACTCTTCTTCCACCACTACTTCAGAGGACTTAAAGACTTTCCCTCATGGGGGAAAAAAAAGATTGTTCTAGTAGACACGCAGGGGGAGTGGAGGCAGCGCCACGCGATCCTTCACCACACTGGAGCCACGAGCCCTCCGGCCAGTCCAGCTGGACCGGACGGTCACAGGCCCGAGTTCCTCCTCCGTCAGGAGCAAGAGGTGCGAGTTACATAATGTCGGGATGTTCTTGAAATCAACTCGCCGTTGCTCCAGTGATGATGTGAGTGTATTTAGATCACATAACAACACCCAGACCTTCCATTTAGGGAGGACTTTCCGCAAACTCTGTGCTAGAGTTGCCCTTTGCCAGTGGCCTTTTAAGGGTGAGCTTCTAAAGGCTCAGAAGCAGCAATGGAGTTCTCTAGTTATGGAAAATCTATTGCTGTGGCCAAAGCCGTGTCATCGGTGGCTTTTTAAACATGATATAAAAGTGATGTGTTCTTATTTGATGCTGTTCTTTGTGATGTAGTGATTAACTTTTCATCATATTAGCTGTTTAGTTTTTATTATTTTTTTAACAGCTTTTCTGTTCAGCCACAGAGGATGACATGATCAAACGTCCAAACGTATGGAATAGATATCCCTTATCATCACGACCGAGACAGGTCCCTTCATCTGAAGATATGACTCGATAGGAACATCCTCTTATCTGAAGAAGAGGAGAAGGTGGTTCTTAACGAGAAACGAACGAATTTGTAACGAGGATGCGAATGATAAAAAGAGTCAGGGAATTTACCCAAAATACTGCGATTGCCCAGCGAGAATGGCTGGAGAAGAGCCTTTCTCGTGTCGCTGTTGTGTTCCAATAATGTTCCTTGGGCCGTAAATCGAAACCCGACGGTGATAGTCTTGTACGCCTGTAAAAAGTTAGGCTTTACGTGTATACGGGTTGATTTAGACAAGGTGCATACGGGTTTATCATCAGGTTATTTAATTAGTTAATATTTTCGTTAGCATTTGACGTTCTGAGGCAAATAAATCCTGAAGTATTGGTGGTAGAGGGAAAGGGGCGCGAGGTGGGGTGAATGGCGGCCTGGCAGGCAGGTTGGTAATGGCACGTCGCGTTCTCTTCATCGCTTCTGATCGCCTCCTACGATCGCCTCCGGGAGTTCTCAAGCGAGGGAGGGACGGAGGGAGGGAGGGAAGGGAGAACGTGAAGGCCAGGGACGGAGGGAGGGAAGGGAGAACGTGAAGGCCAGGGACGGAGGGAGGGAAGGGAGAACGTGAAGGCCAGGGACGGAGGGAGGGAAGGGAGAACGTGAAGGCCAGGGACGGAGGGAGGGAAGGGAGAACGTGAAGGCCAGGGACGGAGGGAGGGAAGGGAGAACGTGAAGGCCAGGGACGGAGGGAGGGAAGGGAGAACGTGAAGGCCAGGGACGGAGGGAGGGAAGGGAGAACGTGAAGGCCAGGTTCACTTTCTTCAATCTTTGTCCATATTTCCTTGAGCAATGTTGAACCCAACACTGTCTGTACAGAAGACACGAGATGACTGGTTCTCCCCCGCCAACACCACGACTCATGCTATACAGTTCGTCACATCATCTAGTTATTATTATTTTCTAATTCATCACACGCCCCCCAAAAAAAAGATTAAAAAAAAAGATCATAAATAGAGCTTTTTGGATAATTGTCACAACGTTTATTCTAAAACTATAACTCATTAAATGCAACAGTCAGTGCCTTGCGGACACCAGATAATCCACGATTTTGCCTGAATTTGAACATTTTTTCTTATTTCCATTTCATTTTAAAGGAAGTATATTACCGGGTTGGGGGGATGTTACCTGTACGTACAGCCAGGCAAACAAAGGACGGTCGAGACGACCACCACGACCCAGCGCTACACGCCCGACACACCATCACACTGGCCTTTGGAGCCACTGTATCTGTGACGCCGATATCCCAAGTGGTAACGGAAGCGTGACTGCGATGTTGTGATTATATATATATATATATATATATATATATATATATATATATATATATATATATATATATTATCCCTGGGGATAGGGGAGAAAGAATACTTCCCACGTATTCCCTGCGTGTCGTAAAAGGCGACTAAAAGGGGAGGGAGCGGGGGGCTGGAAATCCTCCCCTCTTGTTTTTTTTTTTTTTTTCTCAAAGAAGGAACAGAGAAGGGGGCCAGATGAGGATATTCCCTCAAAGGCCCAGTCCTTTGTTCTTAACGCTACCTCGCTAACGCGGGAAATGGTGAATAGTATGAAAGAAAGAATAATAATAATGATAATAATAATAATAATAATAATAATAATAAAAAAAAATTAATAATAATAATAATAATAATAATAATATAATAATAATAATAATAATTATTAAGATAATAACAATGATAATAATAATAATAACAATAATAATAATAATAATAATAATAATGATAAAATTAATTTTTTTATTATACTTTGTCGCTGTCTCCGTGCAACATACAGTCTACCAGACGACCACTGCTCCTGCCCTGTATGTCAACATACAGTCTACCAGACGACCACTGCTCCTGCCCTGTATGTCAACATACAGTCTACCAGACGACCACTGCTCCTGCCCTGTATGTCAACATACAGTCTACCAGACGACCACTGCTCCTGCCCTGTATGTCAACATACAGTCTACCAGACGACCACTGCTCCTGCCCTGTATGTCAACATACAGTCTACCAGACGACCACTGCTCCTGCCCTGTATGTCAACATACAGTCTACCAGACGACCACTGCTCCTGCCCTGTATGTCAACATACAGTCTACCAGACGACCACTGCTCCTGCCCTGTATGTCAACATACAGTCTACCAGACGACCACTGCTCCTGCCCTGTATGTCAACATACAGTCTACCAGACGACCACTGCTCCTGCCCTGTATGTCAACATACAGTCTACCAGACGACCACTGCTCCTGCCCTGTATGTCAACATACAGTCTACCAGACGACCACTACTCCTGCCTTGTATGTCAACATACAGTCTACCAGACGACCACTGCTCCTGCCCTGTATGTCAACATACAGTCTACCAGACGACCACTGCTCCTGCCCTGTATGTCAACATACAGTCTACCAGACGACCACTGCTCCTGCCCTGTATGTCAACATACAGTCTACCAGACGACCACTGCTCCTGCCCTGTATGTCAACATACAGTCTACCAGACGACCACTGCTCCTGCCCTGTATGTCAACATACAGTCTACCAGACGACCACTGCTCCTGCCCTGTATGTCAACATACAGTCTACCAGACGACCACTGCTCCTGCCCTGTATGTCAACATACAGTCTACCAGACGACCACTGCTCCTGCCCTGTATGTCAACATACAGTCTACCAGACGACCACTGCTCCTGCCCTGTATGTCAACATACAGTCTACCAGACGACCACTGCTCCTGCCCTGTATGTCAACATACAGTCTACCAGACGACCACTGCTCCTGCCCTGTATGTCAACATACAGTCTACCAGACGACCACTGCTCCTGCCCTGTATGTCAACATACAGTCTACCAGACGACCACTGCTCCTGCCCTGTATGTCAACATACAGTCTACCAGACGACCACTACTCCTGCCTTGTATGTCAACATACAGTCTACCAGACGACCACTGCTCCTGCCCTGTATGTCAACATACAGTCTACCAGACGACCACTGCTCCTGCCCTGTATGTCAACATACAGTCTACCAGACGACCACTGCTCCTGCCCTGTATGTCAACATACAGTCTACCAGACGACCACTGCTCCTGCCCTGTATGTCAACATACAGTCTACCAGACGACCACTACTCCTGCCTTGTATGTCAACATACAGTCTACCAGACGACCACTGCTCCTGCCCTGTATGTCAACATACAGTCTACCAGACGACCACTGCTCCTGCCCTGTATGTCAACATACAGTCTACCAGACGACCACTGCTCCTGCCCTGTATGTCAACATACAGTCTACCAGACGACCACTGCTCCTGCCCTGTATGTCAACATACAGTCTACCAGACGACCACTACTCCTGCCTTGTATGTCAACATACAGTCTACCAGACGACCACTACTCCTGCCTTGTATGTCAACATACAGTCTACCAGACGACCACTACTCCTGCCTTGTATGTCAACATACAGTCTACCAGACGACCACTGCTCCTGCCCTGTATGTCAACATACAGTCTACCAGACGACCACTGCTCCTGCCCTGTATGTCAACATACAGTCTACCAGACGACCACTGCTCCTGCCCTGTATGTCAACATACAGTCTACCAGACGACCACTGCTCCTGCCCTGTATGTCAACATACAGTCTACCAGACGACCACTGCTCCTGCCCTGTATGTCAACATACAGTCTACCAGACGACCACTACTCCTGCCTTGTATGTCAACATACAGTCTACCAGACGACCACTACTCCTGCCTTGTATGTCAACATACAGTCTACCAGACGACCACTACTCCTGCCTTGTATGTCAACATACAGTCTACCAGACGACCACTACTCCTGCCTTGTATGTCAACATACAGTCTACCAGACGACCACTACTCCTGCCTTGTATGTCAACATACAGTCTACCAGACGACCACTGCTCCTGCCCTGTATGTCAACATACAGTCTACCAGACGACCACTGCTCCTGCCCTGTATGTCAACATACAGTCTACCAGACGACCACTGCTCCTGCCCTGTATGTCAACATACAGTCTACCAGACGACCACTGCTCCTGCCCTGTATGTCAACATACAGTCTACCAGACGACCACTGCTCCTGCCCTGTATGTCAACATACAGTCTACCAGACGACCACTGCTCCTGCCCTGTATGTCAACATACAGTCTACCAGACGACCACTACTCCTGCCTTGTATGTCAACATACAGTCTACCAGACGACCACTGCTCCTGCCCTGTATGTCAACATACAGTCTACCAGACGACCACTGCTCCTGCCCTGTATGTCAACATACAGTCTACCAGACGACCACTGCTCCTGCCCTGTATGTCAACATACAGTCTACCAGACGACCACTGCTCCTGCCCTGTATGTCAACATACAGTCTACCAGACGACCACTGCTCCTGCCCTGTATGTCAACATACAGTCTACCAGACGACCACTGCTCCTGCCCTGTATGTCAACATACAGTCTACCAGACGACCACTGCTCCTGCCCTGTATGTCAACATACAGTCTACCAGACGACCACTGCTCCTGCCCTGTATGTCAACATACAGTCTACCAGACGACCACTGCTCCTGCCCTGTATGTCAACATACAGTCTACCAGACGACCACTGCTCCTGCCCTGTATGTCAACATACAGTCTACCAGACGACCACTGCTCCTGCCCTGTATGTCAACATACAGTCTACCAGACGACCACTGCTCCTGCCCTGTATGTCAACATACAGTCTACCAGACGACCACTGCTCCTGCCCTGTATGTCAACATACAGTCTACCAGACGACCACTGCTCCTGCCCTGTATGTCAACATACAGTCTAACCAGACGACCACTGCTCCTGCCCTGTATGTCAACATACAGTCTACCAGACGACCACTGCTCCTGCCCTGTATGTCAACATACAGTCTACCAGACGACCACTGCTCCTGCCCTGTATGTCAACATACAGTCTACCAGACGACCACTGCTCCTGCCCTGTATGTCAACATACAGTCTACCAGACGACCACTGCTCCTGCCCTGTATGTCAACATACAGTCTACCAGACGACCACTGCTCCTGCCCTGTATGTCAACATACAGTCTACCAGACGACCACTCCTCCTGCCTTGTATGTCAACATACAGTCTACCAGACGACCACTGCTCCTGCCTTGTATGTCAACATACAGTCTACCAGACGACCACTGCTCCTGCCCTGTATGTCAACATACAGTCTACCAGACGACCACTACTCCTGCCTTGTATGTCAACATACAGTCTACCAGACGACCACTGCTCCTGCCCTGTATGTCAACATACAGTCTACCAGACGACCACTGCTCCTGCCCTGTATGTCAACATACAGTCTACCAGACGACCACTGCTCCTGCCCTGTATGTCAACATACAGTCTACCAGACAGTCACTCCTGCCCTGGATGAGCCACTGAACTGAGGTCACTGTGTATGTGTGTCACTATGAGTCCCATCCAGTGATGGGTTCCCTCCAACCTCACAGAATGTGTATGTCAGGAGAGGGGGCGCCAGGATCTGGTGAATGTACTAAGGCATTGAAGCAGGAGAGGCCAGGTTCTGATGCACACGGAGCCTGGATCTTGAGAAGGTACTGAATCAATTACTGTGGCAGGAGGGAGAGGGAGGTGGCCAATATCTGACGAAAGTAGTAAGTCTATATTCATACGCCGTGACACCAAGCGGGAGGCGGTGTCTTGCAGCAGCAGCCGAGCTTCGCCTCCTACCCTGCTTCGGTCTGCCTCAGGCAGGCACCGACTGATAAACAAAACTGGATCTGCATAATGTGTAGCGATTCATCCGACCCAAATAGTTGGGGAGATCACGCACGCGGCGCCCACGACGGCGGAACTTGCCTCGTTACTCTCCGCAGCGCCGCGGACCGAGAAAGAACAACAACTTTTGAGCCAGTTCGGGAATCGATATGACGCCAAGGATATACGGAGAGGCGCTTCTTAAACCGCTACATGTGCACATCACCAGCTGAGATCTTGCTGTCCTAGCCCGACCCACTGGCTGTCAAGGAGAGATAAAAGTTGTGTTTCCTCCCAGCCCAGCCTAGCAGTGTGTCGGGAACGCCTAGGAATTATGTTTCTGAGATCGGGCAACAAGGAACCTCCTGAGGGGCGTTGTAATGTGGACCCCCCCCCGGATTACTCCTGCTGGGGGCGGTGGGTTCATGGTTCGTCCCACCTCACACAGTAGTCCTAGGACTTTGGCCAGATATTGCCAAGCGGCTACTCACACGTTTTCTATCATAAACATGATGGAAGGAACATGAGTTGATGGGAGGGCCTCATGCTGATATGGGTTGATGGGAGGGCTTCATGCTGATATGGGTTGATGGGAGGGCTTCATGCTGATATGGGTTGATGGGAGGGCTTCATGCTGACATGGGTTGATGGGGAAGGCTTCATGCTGACATGGGTTGATGGGGAAGGCTTCATGCTGACATGGGTTGATGGGTAAGGCTTCATGCTGACATGGGTTGATGGGTAAGGCTTCTTGTTGACATGGGTTGATGGGTAAGGCTTTCTGCTGACATGGGTTGATGGAGAAGGCTTCTTGCTGACATGGGTTGATGGGTAAGGCTTCATGCTGATATGGGTTGATGGGTAAGGCTTCATGCTGACATGGGTTGATGGAGAAGGCTTCATGCTGATATGGGTTGATGGGGAAGGCTTCATGCTGACATGGGTTGATGGGGAAGGCTTCATGCTGACATGGGTTGATGGGGAAGGCTTCTTGTTGACATGGGTTGATGTGGAGAAGCTTGCTAGCCATGAGTGAGGACATGATAATATATATCATTCCCAAAACTCTTTCCTAATCATGAGAGAGAGAGAGAGAGAGAGAGAGAGAGAGAGAGAGAGAGAGAGAGAGAGAGAGAGAGAGAGAGAGCTGTCACACGACAGCCCAGAACGAAAACTGAATCTGATTTTCACTTTAGCTACAACTATTTTATTCAGATATTAGGAGTTGAGTGATCAACATAACTCCTTCTTTTTTTCCCCCCCCTCGAGAAATGAAACTTATCTTGAACATAATCAGCGTTGCTGGAATTTTCAGCCAAAGATTTTTGAGATCTTATTAGATCTTGATGTAATTCAGCCGGAGCTTCAAGGCAATTAGAAACGACCTTTGTCTGCGTTGACATAGTTCACGGCAGCTGGAACTATCTGGCAACTACACAACCCCCGTCTCATCATGGCTATATTACATACGATATATTTATATCTATCTATCTATCTATCTATCTATCTATCTATCCTCCCCTCTCGTTTTTTTTTTTTATTTTCCAAAAGAAGGGACAGAGAAGGGGGCCAGGTGAGGATATTCCCTCAAAGGTCCAGTCATCTGTTCTTAACGCTACCTCGCTAATGCGGGAAATGGCGAATAGTTTGAAAGAATATATATATATATATAAATATATATATATATATATATATATATATATATATATATATATATATATATATATATATATATATAATTAAGTCAGGTATCAATTTAGCGACCAGCTTCAAGCGGTAGATAAACAGTTGGGTTGACTGTGGGCCGACTTCTGCGCCCAGGATTCAAACTCGCGTGGACCCGTGCTTGAATTCATGGTCAGTAACGCTAGCTAATACAATACTTAATAATTAAATATATATATATATATATATATATATATATATATATATATATATATATATATATATATATATATATATATATAATATATATATATAACGATGTTTGGGACTTTGATACAACCAATCATTTATTTTTTATTTGTCATTACTTCGTTAAGACAAATGTGTGTGTGTGTGTGTGTGTGTGTGTGTGTGTGTGTGTGTGTGTGTGTGTGTGTGTGTGTGTGTTTGGATGGGTGGGGGGGGGGATGGAGCGTTTACAAGTGAATTACACACCGACCGTACATACATGTGGTGGCTAAACGGACGTAATGAGCGAGTCACGAACGGAGGCACTCTTAAAGTCGCTAATCCATCCATTCCCCTCCACGAACGCACACCTGATGCCGTAAACGTAACGTCTGAAGGAAACTGTGTAGAATTCTGTGAACCAAAAATGACGCAGTAAGAACGCTGGTGCTACTACTCCAGGACGAGATGGTCGCGTGTCATTTTAGCAGAGGTGAATTTCGACGGAGGCCAGGCAGGCGAGCTGGCTGTGACGGAGGCCAGGCAGGCGAGCTGGCTGTGACGGAGGCCAGGCAGGCGAGCTGGCTGTGACGGAGGCCAGGCAGGCGAGCTGGCTGTGACTGAGGCCAGGCAGGCGAGCTGGCTGTGACGGAGGCCAGGCAGGCGAGCTGGCTGTGACGGAGGCCTGGCAGGCGAGCTGGCTGTGAAGGAGGCCAGGCAGGCGAGCTGGCTGTGACGGAGGCCAGGCGTTCGTGTCGCTTCGTGGGCCGTCGTGTGGTAGGTGTGGTGGGCGAGCCTTGGTGAGGTATGGTGGGAGGAGAGAAGGGAGGATTGTGGGATGGTGTGTACCAGGTGTAGTGGCAGTGGCAGGAGGATTGTGGGATGGTGTGTACCAGGTGTAGTGGCAGTGGCAGGAGGATTGTGGGATGGTGTGTACCAGGTGTAGTGGCAGTAGCAGGAGCATTGTGGGATGGTGTGTACCAGGTGTAGTGGCGGTGGCAGGAGGATTGTGGGATGGTGTGTACCAGGTGTAGTGGCAGTGGCAGGAGCATTGTGGGATGGTGTGTACCAGGTGTAGTGGCATGAGTACCCCAGATGACCCAACACCACTACGTGCCTACCACAGTAAAACCCTACAGTACACACGTACTAACCCCTCTCTCCCACAGCCCCCTCGTATTTCAACCAGGATCGGATGGGGCGTCTCCTCTCCTCCCACCCACAACCGTCTCCCACCACGCAACGGACGCCCACACTCGACCCTTTCCCCCACCACCAGACAAACGCCCACATCAGGGCCCGCTGTGCATCTCTCCGGGGCGCGTTCTATCACAGTGTGTCATTTCAGATAAGAAAGTTAACTATCCAGCACTGTGTGTATATGTGTGTGTGTGTGTGTGTGTGTGTGTGTGTGTGTGTGTGTGTGTGTGTGTGTGTGTGTGTGTGTGGTGACCTTGCCCGAGGGGTGGTCTAGTGGGCCTTCGTCTGTCATCTGTCTCCCTCCCTGTGTCCACGGAGGTGCACGTCCACGGGGCAGGGTCACATCGTACGAGTCAAGAAAACGCGAACTTTTATGTTGTCTCGAGAGACCTTGAAGCCCCCGCGCCCTCCACTCGTCCGCAGGCGCTGCTACCGACTGGGATCTGAAGTGCCACCGTACCAGACCCATGACGAAGACCATAACATGTAGGTGAAGGTGGAGGTGTGTGTGTGTAGGTGAGTGGGTGTGTGGGTGATAGCTAGCCCTCCCCTCTCTCTCGTCCGTCGGCTATGGCCTTGTTCTATACGTGACGTCCACTGACTCTTGACATTTTCCCTGATGCACTCTTAATTAACCACGTCTCCTACCCGGAGCCAGAGTTAATAACATATCATTAATGCAGGGAGATCACGTGAGTGCTTGCCTCTATGCAGACGTACACATATACACCTGTCAGTGTGACTAGAGTTACTCACAGGTGTTGGGCATTGACGAAAGGTCTGTGAAAGACACGGAAGGCAGGTGTGCACAGGATGATGTGGTCGGCTTGGGGATGGAAAGCACAGGTATGGAGCCATGCACATGCACAGTGCACATTGCACAATGGAGAGCATGGGAGCATGCGCCGTCATACGGTCCTCTTGACATGAACTGTGTGTGACCATTTTGGTCATACGGTCACACCAGGGATGGCGCTGTCTGTTGTTGCTGTCACCAGGGATGGTGAAGTCTCATGCCGCTTTTTACTGCTATCACAGGAGGCAGGGGTCTGTACTGCTGCTATCACTGGAGGAGGCAGGGGTCTGTACTGCTGCTATCACAGGAGGCAGGGGTCTGTACTGCTGCTATCACAGGAGGAGGCAGGGGGTCTGTACTGCTGCTATCACAGGAGGCAGGGGTCTGTACTGCTGCTGCCATCACAGGAGGCAGGGGATGTGTACAGCTGCTGCCATCACAGGAGGCAGGGGATGTGTACAGCTGCTATCACAGGAGGCAGGGGTCTGTACTGCTGCTATCACAGGAGGCAGGGGTCTGTACTGCTGCTATCACTGGAGGAGGCAGGGGGTCTGTACTGCTGCTATCACAGGAGGCAGGGGTCTGTACTGCTGCTGCCATCACAGGAGGCAGGGGATGTGTACAGCTGCTGCCATCACAGGAGGCAGGGGATGTGTACAGCTGCTATCACAGGAGGCAGGGGTCTGTACTGCTGCTATCACAGGAGGCAGGGATCTGTACTGCTGCTATCACAGGAGGCAGGGGTCTGTACTGCTGCTATCACTGGAGGCAGGGGTCTGTACTGCTGCTGCTATCACAGGAGGCAGGGGTCTGTACTGCTGCTATCACAGGAGGCAGGGGGTCTGTACTGCTGCTATCACAGGAGGCAGGGGGTCTGTACTGCTAGTGCTATCACAGAAGGCAGCAGGGGGTCTATCCAGGCCTGGAGGCGAGGGCGTGAGAACCTTCTCTCCCACCCGTGTCTTAATATCACATCTTGCCTCACAGAAACAACATTTCCTTCTTTCCTCTTTCTTTAACTAAGCCAATTTTACCCCCTCCTCGTTAGCCTCACACTCGCAGCAGCTTCGTTAAACGGATTTCCTTCATCGGGGGGACCATTTTTTTCCCCCCCCTTCCCTCGCAGGTCCACATTTCGTTGATATAAAGAATACTTCCATGATTCTCGTTCATACCGCCTCTTGTGTGTCTGTCATAGCAATGTGTATAGCTATGTGTCATAGCATTGTATAGCTATATGTCTTCCTTGCCTCACTTAGATGGTACTGTTTTCTAACGTTTAGATTTAGAGTTTCACACCTGTGCTGTTTGAAGTGAAGTTGACACCTGTTGTTTAAGGTTAGTTGAACACCTGTTGTTTGAAGTTAGTTTAACACTTGTTGTTTGAAGTTAGTTTAACGCCTGTTGTTTGAAGTTAGTTTGACACCTGTTGTGTAACGTTAGTTGAACACTTGTTGTTTGAAGTTAGTTTAACACCTGTTGTTTGAAGTTAGTTTGACACCTGTTGTGTAACGTTAGTTGAACACCTGTTGTTTGAAGTTAGTTTATCACCTGTTGTTTGAAGTTAGTTTAACACCTGTTGTTTGAAGTTAGTTTAACACCTGTTGTTTAACGTTAGTTTAACACCTGTTGTTTAACGTTATTTAACACCTGTTGTTTGAAGTTAGTTTAACATCTGTTGTTTAACGTTAGTTTAACACCTGTTGTTTAACGTTATCTAACACCTGTTGTTTAACGTTATCTAACAAATGTTGTTTGACGTTAGTTTAACACCTGTTGTTTTTAAAGTGAGCTTCACAACTGTTGTTTAAAGTCAGCGTCACACCTGTTGATTTGTTTAGTCGTTTAAAGTCACTTTCACATCTCTCTTTTAAAGCTACTGTCACTCTTATCGTTTAAAGCTAGCTTCACACCTATCGTTTAAAGCTAGCTTCACACGTGTCGTTTAAAGCTAGCTTCACACCTGTCGTTTAAAGCTAGCTTCACACCTGTCGTTTTAAGCTAGTTTCACACCTGTCGTTTAAAGCTAGCTTCACACCAGTCGCTCAAAGCTAGTTTCACACCTGTCGTTTAAAGCTAGCTTCACACCTGTCGTTTAAAGCTAGCTTCACACCTGTCGATTAAAGCTAGCTTCACACCAGTCGTTTAAAGCTAGCTTCACACCTGTCGTTTAAAGCTAGCTTCACACCTGTCGTTTAAAGCTAGTTTCACACCTGTCGCTTAAAGCTAGCTTCACACCTGTCGTTTAAAGCTAGCTTCACACCTGTCGTTTAAAGCTAGCTTCACACCTGTCGTTTAAAGCTAACTTCACACCTGTCGCTTAAAGCTGCTAGTTTCACACCTGTCGTTTAAAGCTAGCTTCACACCTGTCGTTTAAAGCAAGATTCACACCTGTCGTTTAAAGCATGTTTCACACCAGTCGTTTAAAGCTAGCTTCACACCAGTCGTTTAAAGCTAGCTTCACACCTGTCGTTTAAAGCTAGTTTCACACCTGTCGTTTAAAGCAAGTTTCACACCTGTCGTTTAAAGTCAGCTTCACACCTGTCTTTAAACATCAATTGTTTAATGTTAATTTCACACCTGTCTTTTGTAACAGATGCATCTATTACGCCCCAGACGTACCCTCGTTAAACCAAAAGGAATCTCTGTTAACGGCAAGACGTATTCTTTGTCTTTCGTTGATAAAACATTTGTCGTTAATACTGGTACCATAGTTCAAACTATCGTTGATCACACAGTCCCATCGTGGCTACTTGTACATTCGTTGCTTCGTTTGACAAATATTCCACATTCTAAATTTCGTCCTTCCATCCTCGTTAATCATGCTATATCAGACGTACGTAATGACCCCGAAATCCTGTTTTCGTTAACCCGCATCTCAGCTTCGTCATTGCCACAGTTGAAACTTCGTTGAATCTACGGTTCCGGCCTCGTTAATCCCAGTCTCGTTCTCGTGCACTCTGGTGTCGTTAATCCATGTTAATCCCTACACCCTTAGAATAATCCCTCACCAGCGATAATCCCAAATGACTAATCCTTTTCGACTAATCCCCTCTCCTAATGCAATCCCGTTTCCTCAAAACCCATTAATCCTGTCTACAAATCCCATTAATCCCATCTTCCCGGCCCGTTAATCCCAAGTCCCTAATCCGTACAGTATTAACGTTTTCCCAGGACGGTCCAGGAGGACAAACGTTTTCCTAGAAAGGGCCAGAAAGATAACGTTTTTCCAGGAAGGTCCAGGAGGACTAACGTTTTCCCAGGAAGGTCCAGGAGGACAAACGTTTTCCCAGGAAGGTCCAGGAGGACTAACGTTTTCCCAGGAAGGTCCAGGAAGACTAACGTTTTCCCAGGACGGTCCAGGAGGACAAACGTTTTCCCAGGAAGGTCCAGGAGGACTAACGTTTTCCCAGGAAGGTCCAGGAGGACTAACGTTTTCCCAGGAAGGTCCAGGAGGACTAACGTTTTCCCAGGAAGGTCCAGGAGGACTAACGTTTTCCCAGGAAGGTCCAGGTGGTTAATGTTTTCTCAGGAAGGTCCAGGAAGATAACGTTTTTCCAGGAAGGTCCAGGAAGATAACGTTTTCCCAGGATGGTCAAGGAGGACAAACGTTTTCAAACGTTTAGACTTTCCTAGTCTTTGTAAGGGCTGGAAAGGCGCTCCAGACTTTACAGTGTGTGTGTAATTACCTCTCCATATGTGGGCAGGCAGTACTACACCCGCGAAGCCTGTATCTTGTGTGTGTGTGTGTGTGTGTGAGAGAGAGAGAGAGAGAGAGAGAGAGAGAGAGAGAGAGAGAGAGAGAGAGAGAGAGAGAGAGAGAGAGAGAATTTGTGTTACTGGTAGAGTTTTTTTTTTACACTCCTGTTGCCCCGTCTCTTTACTTTTATATATGATGTGATTATTACACGAAAGTGCACTTGGGAACTTATCGTGTTTCATTTTCCCCGTGGACTCATAGGAATATATATATATATATATATATATATATATATATATATATATATATATATATATTGGAAAGGATCACAATTTTGCGCGTGATCAAGATATTCCTATGAGTCCACGGGGAAAAAAAATGAAACACGAAAAGTTCCCAAGTGCACTTTCGTGTAATAATCACATCATCAGGGGAGACACAAGAGAGAAATATGACATGTTTACCAAATGGCGTCCTAGCTTCGTCTCTTCGATGTATACCAACTGACTGTTATATTTCTCTCTTGTGTCTCCCCTGATGATGTGATTATTACACGAAAGTGCACTTGGGAACTTTTCGCGTTTCATTTTCCCTGTGGACTCATAGGAATATATATATATATATATATATATATATATATATATATATATATATATATATATATATATATATATATATATATATATATATACACACGGTGTTTCATACCCCACAGAGTCATGTGTACAGCTAGGTACGGTGTTTCAGACCTCACAGTCAGGTGTACAGCTAGGTACGGTGTTTCAGACCTCACACTCATGTGTACAGCTAGGTACGGTGTTTCAGACCTCACAGTCAGGTGTACAGCTAGGTACGGTGTTTCAGACGTCACAGAGTCGTGTGTACAGCTAGGTACGGTGTTTCAGACCTCACAGCCAGGTGTACAGCTAGGTACGGTGTTTCAGACCTCACAGAGTCATGTGTACAGCAAGGTACGGTGTTTCAGACCTCACAGAGTCATGTGTACAGCTAGGTACGGTGTTTCAGACCTCACAGAGTCATGTGTACACCTAGGTACGGTGTTTCAGACCTCATAGGTCAGGTGTATAGCTAGGTACGACGTTTCAGACCTCACAGTCAGATGTACAGCTAGGGACGGTGTTTCAGACCTCACAGTCAGGTGTACAGCTAGGGACGGTGTTTCAGACCTCAAAGAGTCATGTGTACAGCTAGGTACGACGTTTCAGACCTCACAGTCAGGTGTACAGCTAGGGACGGTGTTTCAGACCTCACAGTCAGGTGTACAGCTAGGTACGGTGTTTCAGACCTCACAGTCAGGTGTACAGCTAGGTACGGTGTTTCAGACCTCACAGAGTCATGTGTACAGCAAGGTACGGTGTTTCAGACCTCATAGGTCAGGTGTACAGCTAGGTACGGTGTTTCAGACCTCACAGTTATGTGTACAGCTAAGTACGACGTTTCAAACCTCACAGTCAGATGTACAGCTAGGTACGGTGTTTCAGACCTCACAGTCAGGTGTACAGCTAGGTACGGTGTTTCAGACCTCACAGTCAGGTGTACAGCTAAGTACGGTGTTTCAGACCTCATAGGTCAGGTGTATAGGTAGGCGAGGTATAACACACTCACCCAGACCCGTTCATCTTGGGTCACATGTTACCCGCCGGTAATGGCCTGTAATTTGACCTCTCTCGGCGTGACTCTGACCCGGGGGCCATAATAACGCCGCTTGTCTCATATTCCCTGAACGAGGGGTAATTACCGGCAATTATACCAGCATCATCGTCATCATCATCATCATCACAGCCACAGTAATTAACGCCATGCCAGCAATCCCGTAGGAAGAAGACGTCGAAAAGCGTTTACTTGTCACTCCCGTAATATATATATATATATATATATATATATATATATATATATATATATATATATATATATATATATATATATATATATATATATATTATCCCTGGGGATAGGGGAGAAAGAATACTTCCCACGTATTCCCTGCGTGTCGTAGAAGACGACTAAAAGGGGAAGGAGCGGGGGGCTGGAAATCCTCCCCTCTCATTATTTTTTTTTAATTTTCCAAAAGAGGGAACAGAGAAGGGGGCCAGGTGAGGATATTCCCTCAAAGGCCCAGTTCTCTGTTCGTAACGCTACCTCGCTAACGCGGGAAATGGCGAATAGTTTGAAAGAAAGAATATATATATATATATATATATATATATATATATATATATATATATATATATATATATATATATATATATATATATATATTATTTTCATTATTATCAATATTATTATACTTTGACGCTGTCTCCCGTGTTAGTGAGGTAGCGCAAGGAAACAGACGAAAGAATGGCCCAACCCACCCACATACACATGTATATACATAAATACCAACACACACACATATACATACATATACATTTCTTCGTATATATACATATACAAACACAGACATTATACATGTACATATTCATACCTGCTGCCTTCATTGATTCCCGTCGCCATCCCGCCACACACAAATAGCATTCTCCCCCCCTCCTCCCGATCCTCCTTCTCCAGCGAGGTAGCGCCAACAGAAGACAACAAAGGCCACATTTGTTCACACTCAGTCCCTAGCTGTCATGTGTAATGCACCGAAACCACAGCTCCCTTTCCACATCCAGGCCCTACAAAACTTTCCATGGTTTACCCCCAAACGTTTCACATGCCCTGGTTCAATCCACTGACAGCACGTCGACCCCGGTATACCACATCGTTCTAAGTCACTCTATTCCTTGCACGCCTTTCACCCTCCTGTATGATCAGGCCCCGATCGCTCAAAATCTTTTTCACTCCAACCCTCCATCTCCAATTTGGTCTCCCGCTTCTCCTTTCCTCCACCTCTAACACATATATCATCTTTGTCAGTCTTTCCTCACTCATTCTCTCCGTGTGGCCAAACCATTTCAACACACCCTCTTCTGCTCTCTCAACCACACTCTTTTTATTACCTCACATCTCTCTTATCCTTTCATTACTTACTCCATCAGAACACCTCACACCACATATTGTCCTCAGACATTTCATTTCCAATACATCCACCCTACTCCGCACAACCTTATCTATAGTATATCCTTTGCAACCATATAACATTGTTGGAACCGCTATTCCTTCACATACCCATTTTCGCTCTCCGAGATAACGTTCTCGCCTCCCACACATTCTTCAACGCTCCCAGAAGCTTCGCCCCCTCCCCCACCCTGTGACGCACTTCCGCTTCCATAGTTCCATCCGCTACTAAGTCCACTCCCAGATATCTAATACACTTTACTTAATCCAGTTTTTCTCCATTCAAACTCACCTCCCAATTAACTTGTCTCTCTACCTTACTAAACCTAATAACCTTGCTCTTATCCACATTTACTCTAAACTTTCTTCTTTCACACACTTTACCAAACTCAGTCACCAACTTCTGCAGTTTCTCACCCGAATCAGCCACCAGCGCTGTATCATCAGCGAACAACAACTGACTCACTTCCCATGCGCTCTCATCCACAACAGACTGCATAATTGCTCCTCTCCAAAACTCTTGCATTCACCTCCCTAACCACACCATTCTTAAACAGATTAAACATCTGGAGACATCACGCATCCCCGCCGCAAACCGACATTCACTGAGAACGAATCACTTTCCTCTCTTCCTACTCGTACACATGCCTTACATCCTAAATAAAAACTTTTCACTGCTTTTTGTAACTTACCTCCCACACCATATACTCTTAAAACCTTCCACAAAGCATCTCTATCCACTCTATCACATGCCTTTTCCAGATCGATAAATGCTACGTACAAATCCATATGCTTTTTTAAGAACTCTTCACATACATCTTTCAAAGAAAACACCTGATCCACACATCCTCTACCACTTCTGAAACCACACTGCTCTTCCCCAATCTGGTGCTCTGTACATGCCTTTACCCTCTCAATCAATACCCTCCCATATAATTTCCCAGGAATTCTCAACAAACTTACTTCTCTGTAATTTGAACACTCATCTTTATCCCCTTTGCCTTTGTACAATGGCACTATGCACGCATTCCGCCAATCCTCAGGCACTTCACCATGATCCATACCTACACTGAATATCCTTACCAACCAATCAACTACACAGTCACCCCCATTTTTAATAATTTCCACTGCAATACCATCCAAACTCGCCGCAAAGCTTTCACTACCAATATATATATATATATATATATATATATATATATATATATATATATATATATATATATATATTGGGAAGGATCACAATTGAGCACGTGATCAAGTATATTCCTATGAGTCTACGGGGAAATGAAACACGATAAAATCCCAAGTGCACTTTAGTGTAATAATCACATCATCAGGGGAGACACAAGAAAGAAATGTAACTGTTAGTTGATATACAACGAAGAGACGTCGCTAGGACGCCATTGGATAAACAAGTCACTTGTTTACCAAATGGCTTCCTAGCGATGTCTCGTCGTTGTATATCAACTGACCGATATATTTCTTTCCTGATGATGTGATTATTACACGAGAGTGCGCCAGGGAACTTATCGTGTCTCATTTCCCCATGACTCATATATATATATATATATATATATATATATATATATATATATATATATATATATATATATATATATATATATATATATGTTGGAAAGGATCACAATTTTGCGCGTGATCAAGATATTCCTATGAGTCCACGGGGAAAATGAAACACGAAAAGTTCCCAAGTGCACTTTCGTGTAATAATCACATCATCATGGGAGACACAAGAGAGAAATGGCATCCTAGCTTCGTCTCTTCGATGTATATCAACTGACTGTTATATTTCTCTCTTGTGTCTCCCCTGATGATGTGATTATTACACGAAAGTGCACTTGGGAACTTTTCGTGTTTCATTTTCCCCGCGGACTCATAGGAATATATATATATATATATATATATATATATATATATATATATATATATATATATATATATATATATATATATATATATATATTTTTTTTTTTTTTTTCAAACTTTGTCGCTGTCTCCCGCGTTTGCGAGGTAGCGCAAGGAAACAGACGAAAGAAATGGCCCCCCCCCCCATACACATGTATATACATACGTCCACACACGCAAATATACATACCTACACAGCTTTCCATGGTTTACCCCAGACGCTTCACATGCCTTGATTCAATCCACTGACAGCACGTCAACCCCGGTATACCACATCGCTCCAATTCACTCTATTCCTTGCCCTCATTTCACCCACCTGCATGTTCAGGCCCCGATCACACAAAATCTTTTTCACTCCATCTTTCCACCTCCAATTTGGTCTCCCTCTTCTCCTTGCTCCCTCCACCTCCGACACATATATCCTCTTGGTCAATCTTTCCTCACTCATCCTCTCCATGTGCCCAAACCACTTCAAAACACCCTCTTCTGCTCTCTCAACCACGCTCTTTTTATTTCCACACATCTCTCTTACCCTTACGTTACTCACTCGATCAAACCACCTCACACCACACATTGTCCTCAAACATCTCATTTCCAGCACATCCATCCTCCTGCGCACAACTCTATCCATAGCCCACGCCTCGCAACCATACAACATTGTTGGAACCACTATTCCTTCAAACATAGCCATTTTTGCTTTCCGAGATAATGTTCTCGACTTCCACACATTCTTCAAGGCCCCCAGAATTTTCGCCCCCTCCCCCACCCTATGATCCACTTCCGCTTCCATGGTTCCATCCGCTGCCAGATCCACTCCCAGATATCTAAAACACTTCACTTCCTCCAGTTTTTCTCCATTCAAACTCACCACCCAATTGACTTGACCCTCAACCCTACTGTACCTAATAACCTTGCTCTTATTCACATTTACTCTTAACTTTCTTCTTCCACACACTTTACCAAACTCAGTCAACAGCTTCTGCAGTTTCTCACATGAATCAGCCACCAGCGCTGTATCATCAGCGAACAACAACTGACTCACTTCCCAAGCTCTCTCATCCCCAACAGACTTCATACTTGCCCCTCTTTCCAAAACTCTTGCATTTACCTCCCTAACAACCCCATCCATAAACAAATTAAGCAACCATGGAGACATCACACACCCCTGCCGCAAACCTACATTCACTGAGAACCAATCACTTTCCTCTCTTCCTACACGTACACATGCCTTACATCCTCGATAAAAACTTTTCAATGCTTCTAACAACTTTCCTCCCACACCATATATTCTTAATACCTTCCACAGAGCATCTCTATCAACTCTATCATATGCCTTCTCCAGATCCATAAATGCTACATACAAATCCATTTGCTTTTCTAAGTATTTCTCACATACATTCTTCAAAGCAAACACCTGATCCACACATCCTCTACCACTTCTGAAAACACACTGCTCTTCCCCAATCTGATGCTCTGTACATGCCTTCACCCTCTCAATCAATACCCTCCCATATAATTTACCAGGAATACTCAACAAACTTATACCTCTGTAATTTGAGCACTCACTCTTATCCCCTTTGCCTTTGTACAATGGCACTATGCACGCATTCCGCCAATCCTCAGGCACCTCACCATGAGTCATACATACATTAAATAACCTTACCAACCAGTCAACAATACAGTCACCCCCTTTTTTAATAAATTCCACTGCAATACCATCCAAACCTGCTGCCTTGCCGGCTTTCATCTTCCGCAAAGCTTTCACTACCTCTTCTCCGCTCACCAAATCATTTTCCCTAACCCTCTCACTTTGCACACCACCTCGACCAAAACATCCTATATCTGCCACTCTATCATCAAACACATTCAACAAACCTTCAAAATACTCACTCCATCTCCTTCTCACATCACCACTACTTGTTATCACCTCCCCATTTGCGCCCTTCACTGAAGTTCCCATTTGCTCCCTTGTCTTATATATATATATATATATATATATATATACACACATATATATATATATATATATATATATATATATATATATATATATATATATATATATATATATATATATATATATATGTGTATATATATATATATATATATATATATATATATATATATATATATATATATATATATATATATATATTATTTATCTTTATTACACTATGTCAATGTCTCCCACGTTAGCGAGGTAGCGCAAGGAAAGAGACGAAAGAATGGCCAAACCCACCCACATGTATATACATACACGTCCACACACGCACTTATACATACTTATACATCTCAACGTATACACACACAGACATATACATATAGACACATGTACATAATTCATACTGTCTGCCCTTATTCATTCTCGTCGCCACGCCACCACACATGAAATGACAAACCCCTCCCCCCGCATATGCGCGAGGTAGCGCTAGGAAAAGACAACAAAGGCCACATTCATTCACAGTCAGTCTCTAGCTGTCATGTATAATACACCGAAACCACTGCTCCCTTTCCACATCCAGGCCCCACAAAACTTTCCATGGTTTACCCCAGACACTTCACATACCCTGGTTGACAGCACGTCGACCTTGGTATACCACATCGTTCCAATTCACTTTATTCCTTGCACTCCTTTCATCCTCCTGCATGTTCAGGCCCCGATCACTCAGAATCTTTTTCATTCCATCTTTCCACCTCCAATTTGGTCTCCAACTTCTCCTCGTTCCCTCCACCTCTGACACATATATCCTCTTGGTCAATCTTTCCTCACTCATTCTCTCCATGTGACCAAATCATTTCAAAACACCCTCTTCTGCTCTCTCAACCACACTCTTTTTATTACCACGCATCTCTCTTACCCTTTCATTACTTACTCGATCAAACCACCTCACACCACATATTGTCCTCAAACATCTCATTTCCAGCACATCCACCCTTCCTCGCAGATAGCCCACGCCTCGCAACCATATAACATTGTTGGAACCACTATTCCTTCAAACATACCCATTTTTGCTTTCCAAGACAACGTTCTCGACTTCCATACATTTTTCAACGCTCCCAGAACTTTTGCCCCCTACCCCACCCTATGATTCACTTCCGCTTCCATGGTTCCATCCGCTGCCAAATCCATTCCCAGATATCTAAAACACTTCACTTCCTTCAGTTTTTCTCCAATCAAACTTACCTCCCAATTGACTTGTCCCTCAACCTTACTGTACCTAATAACCTTGCTCTTATTCACATTTACTCTCAGCTTTATTCTTTCACAAACTTTACCAAACTCAGTCACCAGCTTCTGCAGTTTCTCACCCGAATCAGTCACCAGCGCTGTATCATCAGGGAACAACTGACTCACTTCCCAAGCTCTCTCATCTACAACAGACTGCATATTTGCCTCTCTTTCCAAAACTCTTGCATTCACCTCCCTAACAACCCCATCCATAAACAAATTAAACAACCATGGAGACATCACACACCCCTGCCGCAAACCAACATTCACTGAGAACCAATCACTTTCCTCTCACACGAATCAGCCACCAGTGCTGTATCATCAGCGAACAACAACTGACTCTTTTCCCAAGCCCTCTCATCCACAACAGACTGCATACTTGCCCCTCTCTCAAAAACTCTTGTATTCACCTCCCTAACAACCCCGTCCATAAACAAATTAAACAGCCATCTAAACATCACGCACCGCTGCCGCAAACCGACATTCACTGGGAACCAATCTCTTTCCTATCTTCCTACTCGTACACATGCCTTACATCCTTGATAAGAACTTTTCACTGCTTCTAGCAACTTACCTCCCACACCATATACTCTTAATACCTTCCACAAAGCATCTCTATCCACTCATTCATATGCCTTCTCCAGATCCATAAATGCTACATGCAAATCCATCTGTTTTTCTAAGTATTTCTCGCAAACATTCTTCAAAGCAAACACCTGATCCACACATCCTCTACCACTTCTGAAACCACACTGCTCTTCCCCAGTCTGATGCTCTGTACATGCCTTTACCCTCTCAATCAATACCCTCCCATATAATTTCCCAAGAATACTTAACAAACTTATACCTTTGTAATTTGAACACTCACCTTTATCCCCTTTGCCTTTGTACAATGGCAGTATGCATGCATTCCGCCAATCCTCAGTCACTTCACCATGAACCATACACACACTGAATATCCTTACCAACCAGTCAAAAACACAGCCACCCCCTTTTTTGATAAATTCCACTGCAATGCCATCCAAACCCGCTGCCTTGCCGGCTTTCATCTTCTGCAAAGCTTTTACTACCTCTTCTCCGTTTACCAAATCATTCTCCCTGACCCTCTCACTTCGCACTCCACATCGCCCGAAACATGCTATATCTGCCACTCTATCATCAAACACGTGTGAGAAACTGCAGAAGTTGGTGACTGACTTTGGTAAAGTCTCTCTCTCTCTCTCTCTCTCTCTCTCTCTCTCTCTCTCTCTCTCTCTCTCTCTCTCTCTCTCTCTCTCTCTCTCTCTCTCTCTCTCTTTACCACCAGGAAAAGGTTATGTACGCACTCCCAAAATCATTAGCTCACTACGTTAGTGTCTGTGAAAACTTCCGTGCGAGGGACAAGGAACTGACTTTGTGTCTTTGTCCTCTCTCGGTTTTGTGAAAAGGCATTTGACAAAATATACCAAAGGATGTTTTTTTTAAGTACAGAAAGAAGCGAGGGTGAACGTTAGCGGGGTGGGGAAACAGGGAGGTATGAGAATGGGTAGAAGGAGCAAGTCTGACCAAGACAAAATTGATGATGGCGTAAGAAAGGGAACCATATGCAAGGAAGGTGGTGGTATCACGGAGTACCACAGGGAACGGTGTAAGGCCCACTGCTGTTTCCTAAGGATACCAGACACCGACACTCTGGCTGAAGTAAGTATTGTCACTGGCTTTGCTGACGACAGTGGTAGATGGGGTCAGTTGATAAGCAAAAGATGCAAAAAGAACTAATATCTAATGCACAAGTGGCTGGAATTCAACCTTATGGGATTCGGAGAGGACAGATGTTAGGTAATGGGAATGGGAAATGGGGAGTGAACGTTACGATGGGGGCACCATACATGGGGCCAGCAGATATAAAAGAGACACAGTGAAATAAAAGTCAAAGATCTTGGCTTCATCTTAAATGAAAACGAGAATTCAAAGAGTTCAATGCTAAGATATCACTATCGAGCCAAGCAATGAGAGGTATGATAATAAGAGAATGCATGACGAGAGATACAGAAAACTGATGATGAGATATTCACTGCATACATGAGCAAAAACTGAACACTGTGGAGTTCTGTGATGGAAAAAAGGCAAACATGGGTGAATCAAACAAGAGTCTAGAAGTACATTACCTCACGAGCAACGTCGAGGGAATGGATGGTTTGAGTTACGACAGGAGACTGTGAGAACTGGAACGTAGTCTGGAAAGAAGACGAGAGAGACACATGATACATACACACAAACACGCACACTGCAATATCATCGGTGTAAGAGGATGATATACTTTGCTCATAAGCCTCTCAACAAGGGAGAAACATTGTTATTACGTCTGTAATAATACCTTGGACTGTATACCAGGAGGATATCAGATAACAAGTGGGACTCCAGCACGTAAGATGGAGAGACAGATGAATGCGCCACCAAGCGAAATCAGAAACATATATGGGATAAGATGAGAAACACTCAAAAGAATCCTAGACCAATGGCTGTAAACAATTACAGAGCGAACCCAGGATTAGCAATGACCTGATGTGTGTGTGGCGGCTGAGAGAAACAGTCTTGCCAACCCAGCAAAACGTGCGGTGGGCCATGAGCACTCGTTCCCCCCCCCCCCCCCCCCCCCCCCCCCCGGCTCTTATTGGCGAAATCTCGCCAGAAGGTATAAGTAGGTAAGTCCTCTGTCTGTCTGTCTGTCTGTCTGTCTGTCTGTGTGTCTGTCTCATTTATGAAAAAACTCTCCCTTACTCGTTATAAACCAACTACAGGATCTCTATCGAATGTCAGTTCCTTAAAAGAGTTTGATCCTGTGATGATATCGTAGAATACCTCTTATCTATCGAGAATGTTATCACACAACTGTGAGAATACAACTCAGTACTGTACATCTGAGTTGGTTTACGTCGGACGAAGGATAAGGAATTCTGACGTGTAAACTCGTATATAGTGTCAGTAACTTGTAAACTCATATATACTACCAGTAACTTGAATGGAAATTTTTGCTTCGTATTAGAAATATTTTAAGGAAGGCATCGCGATTTCTCTGACTGAACAGTTACAATGAGGTGGACGCTACTCTACCCCTGGAACTACCAGTGTAGTTTTCAGTGGTAGAAAATCTCCTCAAACACTACAGTTCTTGAACCAGAAGGAATGACGTCGAGTCTCCACTACACAATGTCATGAAAGAACGAACATCTCTCTCTCTCTCTCCCGATTGGTTCGAGACTCGGGTTTCTAAGCCACTCCTGAGACGCTCCGTCATTATTGGTGCTCCTTCTCTCCCTGTTTAAGCCCTTGTGTGTAGAAATTGACGTCACCCTTACATCATGGCTCTTATGTCCTCTCTTCGGTCTGCTGGGCCTTGGACACCTTCACCAAGGGTCGTGTCGGTGTACACAAGGATCATACAGTCGTGCCCAGTGTGTCACCAGGCTTTCAAGGGGTTGAAACATCACCAGTATTCCAATCCTCCTCCATGGTCTTCAGTACTGTAATGTGATCGAGTTTGTCCTCGATTCCCCATCGTCTGTATTTGGAGCGAATATACTCTTCAATCCCTTTAATATAGGACATACTCAAGAAGAAAGGAATATTTTCAGTTCTGAATACTATACTGTGACAAAAATACTTCCAGAAATCTTGCCTCCTGCAGGAGCGGAAAAGGCAGCCTGAGCCTCGGTGGCAGGCTCCTCCAGCAGGAGACACTGCCTGGATATTGCCAATAAAGAAGCAGAGCTGAGAGTATTTCAGACGTAAAGCCCACAAGAGATGAGTGACGCCTCCCTCTTCAGAACGGATCAACTGTCCCTCTCCTGCCGGAGGAGGAGCTAAAGGACGGAAGACGGTGCTCTCCTGCTGGTGGAGGAGCGGAGGAAGGTGCTCTCCTGCTGGTGGAGGAGCAGAGGACGGTGCTATCCTGCTGGTGGAGGAGCGGAGGAAGGTGCTCTCCTGCTGGTGGAAGAGCAGAGGAAGGTGCTCTCCTGCTGGTGCCTCTGCTATCCTGCTGGTGGAAGAGCGGAAGAAGGTGTTCTCCTGCTGGTGGAGGAGCAGAGGACGGTGCTATCCTGCTGGTGGAGGAACGGAGGAAGGTGCTCTCCTGCTGGTGGAGGAGCAGAGGACGGTGCTATCCTGCTGGTGGAGGAGCGGAGGAAGGCGCTCTCCTGCTGGTGGAGGAGCAGAGG
Organism: Panulirus ornatus; assembly: GCF_036320965.1. Lineage (NCBI taxonomy): Eukaryota > Metazoa > Arthropoda > Malacostraca > Decapoda > Palinuridae > Panulirus > Panulirus ornatus. Next base: position 8,467,033 of record NC_092256.1, on the reverse strand, counting down.
ACGGTGCTATCCTGCTGGTGGAGAAGCGGAAGAAGGTGCTCTCCTGCTGGTGGAGGAGCAGAGGATTGTGCTATCCTGCTGGTGGAGGAGCGGAGGAAGGTACTCTCCTGCTGGTGGAAGAGCAGAGGACTGTGCTATCCTGCTGGTGGAGGAGCGGAGGAAGGTACTCTCCTGCTGGTGGAGGAGCAGAGGACTGTGCTCTCCTTCCAGAGGAACCAAGAAGAGAACGGTGCTGTCCTGCTGGGGAAGAGCTGAAGGACGGAGGACGTTGCTCTCCTGCTGAGGGAGAAACTGAAGGGTGGAGGACGGTCCACTCCTGCCGAGGTAGGAGCTGAAGGGCGGAGGACAGTGCACTCCTACCGGAGAGGGAACTGCGGAGCGGGAAAATGTGCTCCTCTGTAGGTGGAGGACTGTGCTTTCCTTCAGGAGGAACTGAAGGGCGGAGGACGTTGCTTTCCTGCTGGGGGGGAAACTCAAAGGTGGAGGACGGTACTTTCCTGCCGAAGGAGGAGCCGACGGTTGGAGGACGGTGCTGTGCTGCTGATAGCGAGCTGAAGAGCGAAGGACGGTGCATTCCTGTCGGAGGAGGAGCTGAAGCACGGAGGACGGTGCTCTTCTGCTGGGGGAGGAGCTAAAGGGTGGATGACGATGCTATCCAAGTAGGAAGAGCTGAGGGGTGGAGGACAGTGCACTTCTGATGGTGGATGAACCTGAATGTGGAAGACAGTGCGCTCCTGCCGGAGGAGGAAGAGAAGAGGGTGTTATACTGTTGGTGGAGGAGCGGAGGACAGCGCTTTCCCTTGCGGAGGAAGCGCTTAAGGGCGGAGGACGGTGCATTCCCGCTGGTAATGAACTTGAAGGTGGAGGTCAGTGCTTTCTTGCCGGAGGAGGAGCTGAGGGGCAGAGGATGGTGCTCTCCAGGAGCGGAGGACAGCGTTCTCCTGCTGATGAGGGAGGAGGTAAAGGGTGGAAGACGATGCTCTCCTGGCGGAAGAGGAGCCGAGGGGCGGTAGATGGTGCTCTCCTGTTGGGGGAAAGAGCTGATGGATGGAGGTCGGGTACCATCACCACCACAACCAGCAGAGGGTTGTGCAACCAGAGCCAAGCAGCCAGGAGAACCAACGTAACACGCTCGACAAACATCCCACAAAACATGAATCTCGTACAAAGAGAAGCGGCCTGGCAGCCAGGCAGCGCGGGTGGAAACCCTCCACGCAATGAATGAGAGTAAAAGAAATAGTTTCTGTGAAGTATCGAATCCCTTCCCCCTTTTTTTTTTTCTTCTTCTTTTTTTCTTACGCTCCGTAATGGTAGGTCGGATCTGCCTTTGATCTCCCGAACCAAAGGTGCGCGGGGGTGGGTCGACATCAGACCTTGCGGGACGCCGCTGTTACATCTATGATCCTGTGAGCCTTGATCTGTTCTCCCAGGACCTCTGTGGCCAAAACCCCCAGGACCTCCCACAGGCACCAGTGATAAATGTGATGAGTTGTGGGACTCGAGAGTGTGTATGTCAATAGAATAAACAGATGAAAAACGGTTTATTGAACGGAGTTAGGCAGCCAGCCATCTGCCTGAAGACTACACAGTTGAGGTGTCTAGTCGTCTAGTTAACCCTGTGTCTTCGTGTGTCTAGTTAACCCCGTGCGACTACACAGTTGAGGTGTCTAGTCATCTAGTTAACGCCGAGCCTTCGTGTGTCTAGTTAACCCCGTGCCTTCGTGTGTCTAGTTAACCCCGTGCCTTCGTGTGTCTAGTTAACCCCGTGCCTTCGTGTGTCTAGTTAACCCCGTGCCTTCGTGTGTCTAGTTAACCCCGTGCCTTCGTGTGTCTAGTATGGCGTATCCATGATTCACGAATGCTCCGCCGTGCGTCATTTGTTCTCAGGGTATCAACAGTAGAGAGTCGTGAGTTTATACTGTGTGTTAAGAAGTGAATCAAAGTTTGCACGATCCATATATATACATTGAAGATACAGGTTAGGATTACGTTAGGCTGCACACCTGACGTGGGCAACATCTGACGGTGTCTTGACAACAAGTCTTACACAGGAGAGTTGGAAAAGAGAAAAAGAAAAAACTCGTTTATATTTGTTAAGACAAATGTTGCTTCGTCAAACTTTTAGTTACTCTCCGTCCGTCTGTCTTCTGTCTGTCTGTCTGTCTGTCCTGAGTTACCAGTCAGAATCAAAATTCTGAACCACTGTTATGTGTTTTCGAGAGTGACAAAGAACACCAAGTCTTCCACTCTGATTAGAAGCTGAAGAGACTCATCCCATATCAGGCACGTCACCCCACCACACACACACACAAACACACAGACACACACACACACACACACACACACACACACACACACACATCAATACACCCTCCAGAGGTCCAACCTCCCCCTCCCCTGTGGTGGTGATAGTGAGCAATCCTAGCCACAACAAAGGTGCCCAGATTAGTGGCCTGAGGTGTGGTGTATTGAGCCCTGAACCCAGACCCCACCCCCCTAACCGGCCCAGGGCCACTCCCTGCCTGCAAGGGCGCCCCGCAGAACCCAGCGAAGGCTTTACCCCTCGTAACATGCATCCACCACCTCCTCCCACCCCTACAGCCAAGGGAGGTCCTTTCCCCCCCCCTTCCTTCGGTTCAGGAGGGCCCGCCCCACGTACCTTAGGGCTGTTCATTCCTGTGAACACCCTCCATGGCTACTTCACGTGACTGACGTCCTTCATCCTCCACTCCATTGAATGAAGAAAAACTAATATTTTGCTTCAAGAAGCACCTAATGAAAGCACAATGTCTCTCACTGCTCTTACGGGCACTGCATCTGTCTCTGTAGTGTTAAGGCCAGACCAGCACGCTGTGATGTTTGTGTGTGTGTGTGTGTGTGTGTGTGTGTGTGTGTGTGTGTGTGTGTGTGTGTAACTATTGTGTTACTACACTGTTGTCATATACGACCACAGGCGCCCATCTTGTGGGGCCAATGCAACTTCGAGGCTACTCTACACTCTGTTGCAGGGAAATGATGGACTCCTTAGGATGGAAAAGTACCTCGGCGAGATTAGAGTGACTTTTCACTCGTAGGGTTAACCTTAAGTAGGCGGAGTGCGGTAACACCCCACTCGTGTCTATTAGTATAAATACAAATCATAAATCATAGCAATGGTCAACAAAGTTGAACTTTTCCTCACCAAGGTCGCGGGGTAACTTCTCCGGTCCTATTTCCAATGCAAGTTACGAGTGTTTTTAGTGGGTTTCTGTACAACACGTCTCATTCTCTTTCTACGGATACATACTTTTTCAGTCCAACTGCAGCTACATGATGCGTGTGCGAAGGTGAAATGATAAGATTCGTACCAGTTCAAACTTTATATTGCAATTCCTAGGTAGAAGGTATGAAAAGAAGATAATATTCAGAAGGACAAGCTAAAACCGTTGAGCCTTTAACCCTCTATGTCGATCTTCACGAGCTAAAAGCGCTGAGCTTTGGACTTCCTACGGTGCTGCGACTCAGGTTCGTCCCTGTACAACAGCATCCAGCAATCATCTGCAAGCTTTCCTTCATTCCAGAAACCCTGGCTGGTGTTGACGTCCCATCGCGCTGATGTCCCGATGGAAGCGCTCTCCTTGTCCGTCAAACACTGCTCTAGGTTTCTCTGCAGGAAATGCACCTAGAGCGACATCCTACATCCCATAGCAGCACAGGATTGCAGAAGTCTTTTCACGCCGCCTTCAAAAATCGGAGGTTTTATGTTTCCCAAGAAAATTTCACACAGCCAGCAGAAAGACTTCCAGGCCTCCAGCTCCACGTCATCAAGATGTGTCCTGAAATTGTGGTCTTTCAGGAGTTTCTTTATCTGCGAACCGACGAAGATACTTTCTTTCAACTTGGCCTCAGTGATCTTCGGAAATTTTTCCACCACCTACTGTAATCCTCTCGAGTTCCTCTTGGTTAATGTTTTCACAAATTGCTTCGTGAGACTAAGCGTCATGTGGAGCAGCGGGGGAAAAAGGACATTTAAATTGCTTCATGAGACCAAGAGTCATGTGGAGCAGCGAGGGAAGAAAGACATTTTGTGGATCAACCAGAGGCTTATCCTGGACACTCGAAATTCCTGGCTCATATGATCTTCGTCTAGGGCCAGTCCAACTCCATATAACGTCTGGAAGTTGCTCGACCATCCCGGAGGCATAAAACCAGCAGTAATTCGTGAATCCCGACTGCATTACCATCAGCATGCCGATCACTTTCAAGTTCCCACATATTTTCCAGCAGTAATTCTTGTATTTCATGGCATCTAGGAGTGCCTACATGTTCTCATAATACTCTTTCATGTGCACTGAATCACCTACAGGAACGGAGGGTTTCTGGTTCCCATTGTGGAGCAGCACCACTTTCAGACTTCTCTCTAGATAAGTGGACGAACAAGCGCCGTTGAGAGGGATCATGTACTTGGGATAAGCAGTGGAATGATACGTCAATGTTGTTGCACAAACAGAGCGGATCATCCAAGGGAAAATGAGGAAGTACGAGTCTGACGCCTTTTCCTTAAATAAATTATGCCAGCGTCCTTCTTGACCAGACATTTCTCTTTTCAGACGAGATGCTAAAAGTTCAGCTTTATCTTTCGGTAGTGCCAAGCAAATCTCTCATGAAAAGTGGACGTGATACAAGAACAGGGATTGCATTTTTGAATATCAATGTCCAAAATTACATCAAGTCCACCACAAGCCATGTGTCATGAAAATATAGTTGACCAGTGTACTTCGCGTAACAAAGTTTCATGACACGAACGGTAAAAGCCGTCGTGTGGGAAATAAGACAGTCTGAGCACACCTGACACTCAGGGTGGTGTGGGCGCTGGTGACGGACAATGGCCAACTCTTCAGGCGTACCAGAGGAAGACTTGACCCAGCCACGACCTGTGTGACGGAGAGGGAGAGATCCAAACTGATTCCCAGACTGAGACGAGGATCAGACAATGGTTGGGTAATGGAGAGTAAGTACTGAGTGTGCGAAAGGCCAGTGCATCTCCCTGCGTGTCAAGTGCGGCTCTCCGGCAAATCTTCCACCATCTCCTCCTCCTCCTCCTCAAACAGATCATTAAATACCCACCTTATCTATCACCCAGGAGGCTGGGATATCTCAGAAAACACGTCTAGTTCCTTATACGTCAGAGGGGAATCCGATCACACCTTCGCTGCTGACACTGGGAATCGCATCCTCTTAACTTGATTCACTTCTCACTGGTGTACCTACGTAGGATGCCATGAGAACGACATGAGACACCAACAGACGTGGTGTCCCTCACGTGCAATACGGACATATGGATTAAGCCGATGTTTCCAGCAAGACAGCTGTTCCTCGGGTGGGCCTAATCGCTTTGCTCTTCAGGAATGAATAACAAGATCATACTCCTGTTTTTCTTAAGTGTAAGAGGATATAGCAGTAGTGCTCCCGCCTCCTACGCACGGCTCCCGGGTTCGATCCTGGCTGTTGGAGGTTAGTATTAACTATATGGTAGTGTGCGTTCTTATTCACTGTATATATATATATATATATATATATATATATATATATATATATATATATATATATATATATATATATGTATATATATATATGTATATATTTATACATATATATATATATATATATATATATATATATATATATATATATATATATATATATATATATATGTATATGTATAAATATATATATATATATATATATATATATATATATATATATATATATATATATATATATATATATATATACATATATATATATATTATATTATATTGGAAAGGATCACAATTTTGCGCGTGATCAAGATATTCCAATGAGTCCACGGGGAAAATGAAACACGATAAGTTCCCAAGTGCACTTTCGTGTAATGACCACAAGTTATGGGAGATACAGGAATGAGAAAGAAGACTTCGAACAGTCATCTTATTATATACAAAACAGAGGCGGAGTTAAGGCGTCGTTGGCACACACAAGTGTTTCCGGTTGGTGGTGTTCAGGGTCTGGCCCCGAGCCTGTCATAAAATCTTATATGGACGAGACAGGGAACCGTTTACAAGTTTTGCCTACGACAAAGCTATCCAGGTGGTACAGGCCTTCACTAATATTGGTATTACAATTCTTTTTTTATTCAATAAGAAAAGATTCAATGATATTTCTCTTGCTTAAGGAGTTACTGTTGATAGCTGAATTAACGTTACTCCAGTCAATACAATGGTCATAATTTTTAACATGTTTAAACAAGGCTTCTGATTCTTGTTTTGTTCTTATACTATATTTATGTTGCATAAGTCCACACAGAGATCCTTACCAGTCTGCCCAACATAAAGCAGGGTACTCCGTAAACACATCCTGTAGAGTTTTATATTAAGATAGTCTTCATAGCACTGTTACTGCTGGAGACTATATTCATACTATAATATTTAAGTAACATGGTGGAGTAACATGAAGTCATCACTAAATGAGAGGACTAAAAGGTTCTTAGTGTCAAGGGGAGGTTTGGATTCAACTCTTATAAAATGATTCCTTTGATTTCTTTGCCAACTTAAGGGATTTATCAATGAAAGATCTAGGGTACTTTAACTTGGATCCAATCGAATACGTTTTCTCAAATTCATCAAACTCATCATCAGTAAATTCCGGATTGCACACATGTAATGTCCTAAGGATCATCGACTGAAATGATGATAGTTTAACTCTATGTTGAGCTGATTAAAAATTAATATAAGAACAAACATTGGTGGGTCTTTTGTATATGTTACTTAAACTTGTTTCTTTCCTTATAGATCATGCAATATAAAAATGGTAACATACAATTGTTTTCCACTTCCACAGTGAATTTGATAGAAGGCACTAGATTGTTAAGTAAAGGGAGAAATGTTTGTAAATTTTCGTTTGTTGGCCAAACACAGGGTACATCATCTACATACCTAGACCAAATTGCCTCAGAGGGTAAGATACCCTTAGTAATTTTGTTTTTCAAAGAATTCCATGTCAAGATTACTTAATACTGGTGAAAGAGGGTTACCCATCGCCATACCAAATTGAAATACATAATCTTTTATACACAATTTTAAACTCAAAATTTGGAGCAGATAAACCCAGATTAACCAAGGCATCAGCTAGATACTCTAAAAGATCATCAACTGGAACTTTTGTGAACAAGGATGAAACATCAAAAACGTACATCCCAAATAGACTGTCCCTCAACCCTATTGAACCTAATAACCTTGCTATTATTCACAATTACTCTCAACTTTCTCCTTTCGCACACTTTTCTAAACTCAGTCACCAACTTCTACAATTTCTTTTTCCAATCAGGCACCAGAGCTGTATTATCGACAAACAACAATTGACTCACTTCCCAGGCCCTCTCATCCCCATAGGACTGCATACGCGCCCCTCTCCAAAACTCTTGTTTTTATCTTCACAACCACCCCATCCATATATATATATATATATATATATATATATATATATATATAATAAAACAACCATTCCTTTTCTCTTCATCTGCCCCAGAGGGAACATACAGTTCATAACTCACATCACACAAGTTATCACAGGTACAACACCTCTCTATATGAACACTCAGTCAACCCAGAACACATAAGCCATGCCTGGAGGCTGCTCTGGCGGGCACACGTGTTGGCTGCACCCGGCCAGAGCCATGATAATAAGTGTCAGGTTACGTGAGGCTGTGTGGGCGTGATGACCCTTCACCAGGTCATATAATCATCCGGGATTCAACGTCCGTTTATTAAGTACACCTCACCTGAGATCACATGTCCAAGCCCCATTTTCCTCTCATCTGCAATGTGTATATCATTCTTCCATGAAAAAGTCACGGTAGAAGAATAGGAGGCAAAAGCTTAATGAAATATATTTATTTCCTCTCTCTCTCTCTCTCTCTCTCTCTCTCTCTCTCTCTCTCTCTCTCTCTCTCTCTCTCTCTCTCTGTTTACCCTTACACAAAGACCATTATACACACATATGGAACGGAAAGGTCGAGGGGACCTTTTACCCATAACCTTTCTTTTCCATCGCACGTGTTTAATTTATGTGTAAGCTTATCGATAACTGAAGCCTTCATCCTTCTCTTCGTTCTAACACGGCCATAGTGACCAACACAATCCCCTCCTTTCCGCTCTCCCAAGAACCTCACCTCTAGTGCACAACAAACACCTCTCATCTGAGCCTATGTGAGACTTTGAGGGTCACATAGGCTCAGATGAGACTCTGGGGGTCACATAGGCTCAGGTGAGACTCTAGGGGGTCACATAGGCTCAGGTGAGACTTTGGGGGTCACAAGTCGAAACCATCTCATTAAGGCTCTCTCTCTCTCTCTCTCTCTCTCTCTCTCTCTCTCTCTCTCTCTCTCTCTCTCTCTCTCTCTCTCTCTCTATCTATCTATCAATCTATCTATCTGTATTTATATATATATTTTTTTCATTTATTATACTTTGTCGCTGTTTCCCGCGTCAGCGAGGTAGCACAAGGAAACAGAAGAAAGAATGGCCCAACGCACCCACATGCACATGTACATACATACACGTCCACACACGCACATATATATACCTATACATTTCAAGGTATATATATATATATATATATATATATATATATATATATATATATATATATATATATATATATATATACATACATACATACACAGACATATACATATATACACATGTAAATAATTCATACTTGCTGCCTTTATTCACTCCCATCGCCACCCCACCACACATGAAATGACATCCCCCTTCCCCCGCACGCGCGCGAGGTAGCGCTAGGAAAAGACAACAAAGGCCACATTCGTTCACACACAATCTCTAGCTATCATGTATAATGCACCGAAACCACAGCTCCCTTTCCACATCCAGGCCCAGCAAAACTTTCCATGTTTTACCCCAGACCCTTCACATGCCCTGGTTCAATCCACTGACAGCACGTCGACCCCGGTATACCATATCGTTCCAATTCACTCTATTCCTTGCACGCCTTTCACCCTCCTGCATGTTCAGGCCCCGATCGCTCAAAATCTTTTTCACTCCATCTTTCCACCTCCAATTTGGTCTCCCACTTCTCCTCGTTCCCTCCACCTCTGACACGTATATCCTCTTTGTCAATCTTTCCTCACTCATTCTCTCCATGTGACCAAACCATTTCAATACACCCTCTTCTGCTCTCTCAACCACACTCTTTTTATTACCACACATCTCTCTTACCCTTTCATTATTTACTCGATCAAACCACCTCACACCACATACTGTCCTCAAACATTCATTTCTAACACATCCACCGTCCTCCGCACAACTCTATCTATAGCCCATGCCTCGCATCCATATGGCATTGTTGGAACCACTATTCTTTCAAACATACCCATTTTTGCTTTCCGAGATAATGTTCTCGCCTTCCACACATTTTTCAGTGCTCCCAGAACTTTCACCCCTCCCCCACCCTGTGAATCACTTTCGCTGCCAAATCCACTCCCAGATATCTAAAACACTTCACTTCCTCCAGTTTTTCTCCATTCAAACTTACCTCCCAATTGACCTGTCCCTCAACCCTACTGTACCTAATAATCTTGCTCTTATTCACATTTACTCTCAGCTTTCTTCGTTCACACACTTTACCAAACTCAGTCACCAGCTTCTGCAGTTTCTCACCAGAATCAGCCACCAGCGTTGTATCATCAGCGAACAACAATTGACTCACTTTCCAAGCTCTCTCATCCACAACAGACTGCAGAACCAATCACTTTCCTCTCTTCCTACTCGTACACATGCCTTACATCCTCGATAAAAACTTTTCACTGCTTCCAGCAACTAGCCACCCACACCATATACTCTTAATACATTCCACAGAGCATCTCTATCAACTCTATCATATGCCTTCTCCAGATCCATGAATGGTACGTACAAATCCATTTGTTTTTCTAAGTAGTTCTCACATACATTCTTCAAAGCAAACACCTGATCCACACATCCTCTACCACTTCTGAAATCACACTGCTCTTACCCAATCTGATGCTCTGTACATGCCTTCACCCTCTCAATCAACACCCTCCCATATAATTTCCCAGGAATACTCAACAAACTTATACCTCTGTAATTTGAGCACTCACCTTTATCCCCTTTGACTTTGTACAATGGCACTGTGCATGCATTCCGCCAATCCTCAGACACTTCATCATGAGCCATACATACATTGAATATCCCCACCAACTAGTCAACAACACAGTCACCCCCTTTTTTAAAAAATTCCACTGCAATACCATCCAAACCCGCCGCCTTGCCGGCTTTCATCTTCCGCAAAGCTTTCACTACCTCTTCTCTGTTTACCAAACCATTCTCCCTGACCTCTCTCACTTTGCACACCACTTCGACCAAAACACTATATCTGCCACTCTATCATCAAACACGTTCAACAAACCTTCAAAATACTCACTCCATCTCCTTCTCACATCACCCCTACTTGTTATTACCTCCCCATTAGTCACCTTCACCGATGTTCCCATTTGTTCTCTTGTCCTACGCACTTTATTTACCTCCTTACAAAACATATTTTTATTCTCCCTAAAATTTAATGATACTCTCTCACCCCAACTCTCATTAGCCCTCTTTTTCATCTCTTGCACCTTTCTCTTGACCTCCTGCCTCTTTCTTTTATACATCTCCCAGTCATTTGCACTATTTCCCTGGAGAAATCGTCGAAATGCCTCTCTCTTCTTTTTCACTAATAATTTTATTCTTCATCCCACCACTCACTACCCTTTCTAATCTGCCCACCTCCCACGCCTCTCATGCCACAAGCATCTTTTGCGCAAGCCATCACTGCTTCCCCAAATACATCCCATTCCTCCCCCACTCCCCTTACGTCCTTTGCCCTCACCTTTTTCCATTCTGCACTCAGTCTCTCCTGGTACTTCCTCACACAAGTCTCCTTCCCAAGCTCACTTACTCTCACCACTCTCTTCGCCCCAACATTCTCTCTTCTTTTCTGAAAAGCCCCACAAGATGATGATCAGACATCCCTCCAGTTGCACCTCTCAGCACATTAACATCCAAAAGTCTCTCTTTCACGCGCCTCACGCGCCTATCAATTAACGCGTAATCCAATAACGCTCTTTGACCATCTCTCCTACTTACATACGTAAGTGTAGTATATATATATATATATATATATATATATATATATATATATATATATATATATATATATATATATATATATATATATATGTAACAACAATATTTTAAAGAACATCTTAATCAGAAACTCACCAGAAAGTTCTATAAAGTACCATGTAGAAATGGTGATAAGTTTTATGTTGGGCAGACTTGTAAGGATCTTTCAGTTAGACTTATAATCATAGTATAAAAACGGGACAAGAATGAAATGCCTTGTTTAATCAGTTACTATTACTCCTGTACCACGAGAAATATGACTGAATGTTCTATCATTAAACAGACAGAGAATTGTAACTGATATATGTGAAGGTCTATACAAAGTGGATAGCTTTATTGTTGATAACATTTGTAAACAGTTCCTCTTCTTGTCCACATAATTTTATGATTGCCTTGTTGCCAGATTCAAACGAACCCGACCTACATTCGGGTAGTCACTTGCTTACCCAGTGGCGTCCTAGCTACGTCTCTTCGTTGTTTATCAAATGACTGTTGTACTTCTTCCCTGTGTCTCCCCTGATGTGATTATTACGCGAAAGTGCGCTAGGGAACTTACGCGCTTCATTTCCCCGTGGACTCATAGGAATATCTTGAACACGCGCAAAATTGTGATCCTTTCCAATATCTATCTATCTATCTATCTATCTATCTATATATATATATATATATATATATATATATGTGTGTGTGTGTGTGTGTGTGTGTGTGATGTTGTGGTGACAGACTGGCTGTTGTGCCATCCCTTCGGTCGTTTCTCATAGTCGTGTTGTCTGCGTGGGTCGTGTTGTCAGCGTGGGTCGTGTTGTCAGCATGGGTCGTGTGTGTGTTCAGCGTGGGTCGTTTCGTGAGTTGTACCAATATAGTGGAGTGTGGACCAGGCGCAGATCTTCCTTCCGTTACGATCCTCCAGGTATACAGTAACCAAAGTAGGATAAACTGTTATAAACAGTTCAGACTGGCCCCAGTCACCAATGGCAGTCTATAACTGGCCCCAGTCACCAGTGACAAGCTATAACTGGCACCAGTCATCAGACAGTCTATAACTGGCCCCAGTCACCAGAGACAGTTTATAACTGACCCCAGTCACCAGAGACAATCTATAACTGACCCCAGTACCAATGGCAGTCTATAACTGGCACCAGTACTGACCCCAGTCACCAGAGATAGTCTATAACTGACCCCAGTCACCAGAGACAGTCTATAACTGACCCCAGTCACCAGAGACAGTCTATAACTGACCCCAGTCACCAGAGGCAGTCTGTAACTGGCCCCAGTCACCAATGGCAGTCTATAACTGGCCCCAGTCATCAGAGACAGTCTGTAACTGACCCCAGTCACCAGAGGCAGTCTATAACTGACCCCAGTCACCAGAGACAGTCTATAACTGACCCCAGTCACCAGAGACAGTCTATAACTGACCCCAGTCACCAATGACAAGCTATAACTGGCCCAGTCACCAGAGACAGTCTATAACTGGCCCCAGTCACCAGAGACAGTCTATAACTGGCCCCAGTCACCAGAGACAGTCTATAACTGACCCCAGTCACCAGAGACAGTCTATAACTGACCCCAGTCACCAGAGACAGTCTATAACTGACCCCAGTCACCAATGACAAGCTATAACTGGCCCCAGTCTCCAGAGACAGTCTATAACTGGCCCCAGTCACCAATGACAAGCTATAACTGGCCCCAGTCTCCAGAGACAGTCTATAACTGACCCCAGTCTCCAGAGACAGTCTATAACTGGCACCAGTCATCAGAGACAGTCTATAACTGACCCCAGTCACCAGAGACAGTCTATAACTGACCCCAGTCATCAGAGACAGTCTATAACTGACCCCAGTCACCAGAGACAGTCTATAACTGACCCCAGTCACCAGAGACAGTCTATAACTGACCCCAGTCACCAGAGACAGTCTGTAACTGGCCCCCGCAGTCAGCATGGCGTTACAGTCAGATCTTCCTTTCATCTCTTTCTAAGTCTTGGGGGATTACCGTCCTCATGTCCTGGATATCCCTCCACTTAATTTCCTTGGAAAATATCATCCCCCCGGCTGATGATGTACTCCGAAACTATCAAAACTTTGACCATTTACTTTGGGCCGGGGTCAAGTTTATGGTTATATCTTTCCTCTCATCCTAGGGGGATTGCGCGAGTTTGTGGTGTTCGGGTTGTCTGTTAAGTCGTGACGTCTTGTATCTCGTCCTAGCCCGACTCGGAGAGAGGAAGCTTAGCGTCGCTCTCTTCCCGTCCTGTTGCCCTGCCTCAGTGATCTGTCGCATCTGAGGTACGTCAGTGCCAGGCCGTAGGCACCCACCTCCTCCTCCTCCTCCTCCTCCTCTTCTTCTTCTTCTGCTGGGATCCTCCTCCTCCTCTTCTGCAGGTCGCCCCAGCCTGGGAGGTACGTCAGTGCCAGGCCGTAGGCACCCACCATCTCCTCCTCCTCTTCCTCACACTCCCCAGCCTGGGAGGTACGTCAGTGCCAGGCCGTACGCACCCACCTCCTCCTCCTCCTCTTCTTCCTCTTCTGCAGGTCGCCCCAGCCTGGGAGGTACGTCAGTGCCAGGCCGTAGGCACCCACCATCTCCCTCCTCCTCCTCTTCCTCACACTCCCCAGCCTGGAAGGTACGTCAGTGCCAGACCGTAGGCACCCACCTCCTCCTCCTCCTCTTCTTCCTCTTCTGCAGGTCGCCCCAGCCTGGGAGGTACGTCAGTGCCAGGCCGTAGGCACCCACCATCTCCCTCCTCCTCTTCCTCACACTCCCCAGCCTGGAAGGTACGTCAGTGCCAGGCCGTAGGCACCCACCATCTCCCTCCTCCTCCTCTTCCTCACACTCCCCAGCCTGGGAGTGTGAGGAGGACATTCGACATCTTGTACAGGAAGTTATTAACCCTCCTGGGAGGGATGGTTGGGAAGTTCAATTTCCAATTATTCACAAAGACTTACTGGGGGGGTTGTGGCGCGCGCGGCCACTCACTCTCTCCCCTATGATAAAAATCATTCTAATAATCGTCGACTCTGGTGGAGAGAATCATTGTGTAATTGCGTCATTTATCTATGTGGCTGACGTACGTATCTTTTCAATCCTGGAGTCATTAATCTTCCAAATTGAAGCTCGGCGAAAATGAATTATTATAACGAGACGTGCAACTCTTGCCAGCCATGATGGGAGGGGAATTGTCCTTCCATTAAACGTAATGCAGCCTCACGTGGCTCTTGGTGATGTCAACTTGCAACAAAGATTGAAATGCTGCATATTCTTGATGATTTTCTCAGAAAGGTTCGAAGCTTTTGGGGTTTAACGCCAGAAACGGGGTTTATAGTTTCGAATCCAAAGCCTCACAATGGTTCAAAGCTTCAAACGTTAAGGTTCAGAACGGTTGGTCTAACGTTTCGGACACAGCAACTCCGAATGGTTCAGAGTATCGGACGGAAGCCCCAGAACGGTTGAAAGTTTCAGACTTAAGCGACCCCACAAGGATTCGAAGCCTTGGGAGTCAACGTCTCAGAGCCGTTCGAAAAGTTTCGGAACTAACGCTCAAGAGCGGGTAAAGGTTTTGACATTAACGCTTCAGTGTTTCGCGATGAAGTTATCGAACTGTAGGAACCAAATGACGGACAGAGAGAGAGAATGATGGCGACCCCAGCTGACCACAGCTTCAGATTATCTTAATGTGAAGCGAGAAAACGAAGTTTAGCAACATGAGGCTGTGACGAGGTCTGTGGTCAACTTCACTGTCTCGATGGCTGTCAGTTGCTTCAACTTCACTGTCTCGATGGCTGTCAGTTGCTTCAACTTCACTGTCTCGATGGCTGTCAGTTGCTTCAACTTCACTGTCTCGATGACCGTCAGTTGCTTCAACTTCACTGTCTCGATGGCTGTCAATTGCTTCAACTTCACTGTCCCGATGGCTGTCAGTTGCTTCAACTTCACTGTCTCGATGGCTGTCAGTTGCTTGAACTTCACTGTCTCGATGGCTGTAAGTTGCTTCAACTTCAGTGTCTCGATGGCTGTCAGTTGCTTCAACTTCACTGTCTCGATGGCTGTCAGTTGCTTCAACTTCACTGTCTCGATGGCTGTCAGTTGCTTCAACTTCACTGTCTCGATGGCTGTTAGTTGCTTGAACTTCACTGTCTCAGTGGCTGTCAGTTGCTTCAACTTCACTGTCTCGATGACTGTCAGTTGCTTCAACTTCACTGTCTCGATGGCTGTCAGTTGCTTCAACTTCACTGTCTCGATAACTGTCAGTTGCTTCAACTTCACTGTCCCGATGGCTGTCAGTTGCTTCAACTTCACTGTCTCGATGGCTGTCAGTTGCTTCAACTTCACTGTCTCGATGGCTGTCAGTTGCTTCAACTTCACTGTCCATATGGCTGTCAGTTGCTTCAACTTCACTGTCTCGATGGCTCTCAGTTGCTTCTTAAAAACTCGTAGAGTTCATTCCCATATCATGAACCGGTTCGAGGCACTAAGCCCGAAACTGTAACCCGTTCAGAAACTCTGAACCATTCTGAATAATCACAATTATGCTGTTTAGGTCCCGATGGCGAATGAACAAGTGAAACGCATGCAGTGAAACATGTGTATTTTCATTTACAAAAGTAAATGTCATGTATATACACATATCACCTGTCATCATTGTCCCATACAATTTGAGGATGAACATATAATACCGATTCATACATCTAAACTTCGAGTCTTTAGAAAGTTCATTTACTTTTAAGTTCTCACTCGAACTGTTTCAAACGTTTTCATCAGTTCCAAATCTTGTGTGATGTAATATGAAGGTCTGAGTCTATGGATTTGTATTAGCTTCGACCACTACTTTCAGAATTATCGAGTCTTTTATCTCAGTGCGTAATTGGTTTATTCTACTCCTGAATATTATTTCATATAAACCCGACAGGTTTGCCCTGAATCTGAAAACTTAACCACATATCTTCGTTCTGTTTGGCCTCTGACACGGTTTACTGTCGAGGTTTTGATTCACAGAACGAAGGAAAAAAAAAAGAATATGATTCGAATGAAAAAAAAAGAAAATGATTCGAATGAAAAAAAGAATATGATTCGAATGAAAAAAAAAGAAAATGATTCGAATGAAAAAAAAGAAAATGATTCGAATGAAAAAAAAGAAAATGATTCGAATGAAAAAAAAGAAAATGATTCGAATGAAAAAATAGAAAATGATTCGAATGAAAAAAAGAAAATGATTCGAATGAAAAAAAGGAAATGATTCGAATGAAAAAAAGAATATGATTCGAATGAAAAAAAAGAATGATTCGAATGAAAAAAAGGAATATGATTCGAATGAAAAAAAGAAAATGATTCGAATGAAAAAAAGAAAATGATTCGAATGAAAAAAAGAAAATGATTCGAATGAAAAAAAGGAAATGATTCGAATGAAAAAAAGAATATGATTCGAATGAAAAAAAGAATATGATTCGAATGAAAAAAAGAAAATGATTCGAATGAAAAAAAGAAAATGATTCGAATGAAAAAAAAGAAAATGATTCGAATGAAAAAAAAGAATATGATTCGAATGAAAAAAAGAAAATGATTCGAATGAAAAAAAGAAAATGATTCGAATGAAAAAAAGGAAATGATTCGAATGAAAAAAAAGAAAATGATTCGAATGAAAAAAAGGAAATGATTCGAATGAAAAAAAGAAAATGATTCGAATGAAAAAAAGAAAATGATTCGAATGAAAAAAAAGGAAAATGATTCGAATGAAAAAAAAGGAATATGATTCGAATGAAAAAAAGGAATATGATTCGAATGAAAAAAAGAAAATGATTCGAATGAAAAAAAGGAAATAATTCGAATGAAAAAAAGAAAATGATTCGAATGACACTGTGACTCACATAGCCTCATCAAAATGACTTCCGTCTCACTCACACCTTCCTGATAATTAGCGTAATGTCCATATACATTCCATGTTTAGATTGTCGCCCGAGGCACTGGTCACCAGGAGGTGGAAATAAAGGATATAACGAACCTTAAACTGGAAATAAAGGATAGAACGAACCTTAAACTGGATATAAGGGATAGAACGAACCTTAAACTGGATATAAAGGATATAACGGACCTTAAACTGGATATAAGGGATAGAACGGACCTTAAACTGGATACAAGGGAAAAACGAACCTTAAACTGGATACAAGGGATAGAACGAACCTTAAACTGGATATAAGGGATAGAACGGACCTTAAACTGGATATAAGGGATAGAACGGACCTTAAACTGGATACAAGGGAAAAACGAACCTTAAACTGGATACAAGGGATATAACGAACCTTAAACTGGATACAAGGGATAGAACGGACCTTAAACTGGATATAAGGGATAGAACGAACCTTAAACTGGATATAAGGGATAGAACGGACCTTAAACTGGATATAAGGGATAGAACGGACCTTAAACTGGATATAAGGGATAGAACGAACCTTAAACTGGATACAAGGGATAGAACGGACCTTAAACTGGATATAAGGGATAGAACGGACCTTAAACTGGATATAAGGGATAGAACGGACCTTAAACTGGATATAAAGGATATAACGAACCTTAAACTGGATATAAAGGATATAACGAACCTTAAACTGGATATAAGGGATAGAACGGACCATAAACTGGATATAAGGGATAGAACGAACCTTAAACTGGATATAAGGGATAGAACGGACCTTAAACTGGATATAAAGGATAGAACGAACCTTAAACTGGATATAAGGGATAGAACGGACCTTAAACTGGATATAAGGGATAGAACGGACCTTAAACTGGATATAAGGGATAGAACGAACCTTAAACTGGATATAAGGGATATAACGAACCTTAAACTGGATATAAAGGATATAACGAACCTTAAACTGGATATAAAGGATATAACGAACCTTAAACTGGATATAAGGGATAGAACGAACCTTAAACTGGATATAAGGGATAGAACGAACCTTAAACTGGATATAAAGGATATAACGAACCTTAAACTGGATATAAAGGATATAACGAACCTTAAACTGGATATAAGGGAGAGAACGAACCTTAAACTGGATATAAGGGATAGAACGGACCTTAAACTGGATATAAGGGATAGAACGAACCTTAAACTGGATATAAAGGATATAACGAACCTTAAACTGGATATAAGGGATAGAACGAACCTTAAACTGGATATAAAGGATATAACGAACCTTAAACTGGATATAAGGGATAGAACGGACCTTAAACAGGACATAAGTGTGTCGAGATGTGTACCTTAGATCAGAAGTATCGGGTCTCATCTGGTCATACTGTCTCATCCAAACTTAAGATAGCGGGCTTATCTTGCTATCCCGCCCCACACAGTCACCCACCTCCCACGCCTGTCCTCCCCCGTTCTTTCTGGCCTTACGCCGGGGCGTTACTTTACGTTCCTCGTCCCCTCCGTGACGTGCCAGGAGGCAAGGGCTCCACCTTCCCCGCCAAAAATAAGAAAACTTAACCGATGACTCTCTCTCTCTCTCTCTCTCTCTCTCTCTCTCTCTCTCTCTCTCTCTCTCTCTCTCTCTCTCTCTCTCTCTCTCTCATATATACCCCCCCCTTAGCCGTGAGCACTACACTAAGTGCTATTTTATACTGGGCGGGTCGTGGAGCATCGCCTGGTACTAGTAGTACGACCACACCACCACACTCCCTCTACCACCCCGTGTCTTACACTAAAGAACGACCACTGCACTCCTCTCCCTCCCTCACTCTCCCTCCCTCACTCACTCTCCCTCCCTCACTCACTCTCCCTCCCTCACTCACTCTCCCTCCCCCTTCTCCCAACCCGTCGTAGCTGCCCCTTTAACCGAAGGATATAAACCGATTATAATAGTTCTGTGTGAAAATGATTTTACATATCCCCACGGGGGAACGTGTGTGTCTGTGTTGGAGAAGAGGGGGGGTGTGTGGCGGGGGGAAAAATATGGGTTGGCCACAACTGGCATTCCTTTGGGATAGAGCAATGGTCAGGCACACGTATATTTTTCTCTTCTTCCTATATGGGAATGTGTCAGAATGTTAAAGTGGTTGGTTGGGGCAGGGAGGAGGCAGGTTTATTTTGCATAACCGTTGTTTAGATCTGTTACGTTGCTGCCTAGCTTCTGGGAGATGCAGAGACGACGGTGATGTGGTGAGACACGGGGAGATGTGGGTGGGTGGGAGAGACTCTGGGAGATGTATGGGGGAGGGAGAGGCTGGGAGATGCAGTGTGGGGGAGGGAGAGGCTGGGAGATGCAGGGGGAGGGAGAGATTGAGAGATGCAGGGGGAGGGAGAGACTGAGAGATGCAGGGGGAGGGAGAGGCTGAGAGATGCAGGGGGAGGGAGAGATTGAGAGATGCAGGGGAGGGAGAGACTGAGAGATGCAGGGGGAGGGAGAGACTGAGAGATGCAGGGAGAGGGAGAGGCTGGGAGATAGAGGGGGAGGGAGAGGCTGGGAGATGCAGGGGGAAGAGAGGCTGGGAGATGCAAGGGGAGGGGGGCGGAGAGACTGAGAGATGCAGGGAGGGAGAGGCTGGGAGATGCAGGGGGAAGAGAGGCTGGGAGATGCAAAGGGAGGGGGGCGGAGAGACTGAGAGATGCAGGGAGGGAGAGACTGGGAGATGGAGGGGGAGGGAGAGACTGGGAGATGAAGGGGGAGGGAGAGATTGAGAGATTCGGGGAGAGGGAGAGGCTGGGAGATGCAGGGGGAAGAGAGGCTGGGAGATGCAAGGGGAAGAGAGGCTGGGAGATGCAAGGGGAGGGAGAGACTGCGAGATGCAGGCGGAGGGAGAGACTGAGAGATGCAGGGAAGAAGTAATGCAGGGGAGGGAGATTCTGAGAGATACAGGGGAGGGAGACTAAAGAGAGACACAGGTGAGGGAGACGATAGATGATGAAGTAGAGATTACGAGACCAACCCCATGATTACGAGACCAACCCCATGATTACGAGACGAATCCCATGATTACGAGACCAACCCCATGATTACGAGACCAACCCCACGATTATGAGACCAGCCCCATGATTACGAGACCAGCCCCATGATTACGAGACCAACCCCATGATTACGAGCCCAGCCCCATAATTACGAGACCAGCCCCATGATTACGAGACCAACCCCATGATTACGAGACCAACCCCATGATTACGAGCCCAGCCCCATAATTACGAGACCAACCCCATGATTACGAGACCAACCCCATGATTACGAGACCAACCCCATGATTACGAGACCAGCCCCATGATTACGAGACCAACCCCATGATTACGAGACCAACCCCATGATTACGAGACCAGCCCCATAATTACGAGATCAGCCCCATGATTACGAGACCAGCCCCATGATTACGAGACCAGCCCCATGATTACGAGACGAATCCCATGATTACGAGACCAACCCCATGATTACGAGAGCAGCCCCATGATTACGAGATCAACCCCATGATTACGAGATCAACCCCATGATTACGAGACGAATCCCATGATTACGAGACCAGCTCCATGATTACGAGACCAGCCCCATGATTACGAGACCAGCCCCATGATTACGAGACCAGCCCCATGATTACGAGATCAACCCCATGATTACGAGACCAGCCCCATGATTACGAGATCAGCCCCATGATTACGAGACCAGCCGCATGATTACGAGACCAACCCCATGATTACGAGACGAATCCCATGATTACGAGACCAGCTCCATGATTACGAGACCAGCTCCATGATTACGAGACCAGCCCCATGATTACGAGACGAATCCCATGATTACGAGACCAGCCCCATGATTACGAGACCAGCCCCATGATTACGAGATCAACCCCATGATTACGAGACCAACCCCATGATTACGAGACCAACCCCATGATTACGAGACCAACACCATGATTACGAGATCAGCCCCATGATTACGAGACCAGCCCCATGATTACGAGACCAGCCCCATGATTACGAGACGAATCCCATGATTACGAGACCAGCCCCATGATTACGAGACCAGCCCCATGATTACGAGACCAACCCCATGATTACGAGACCAACCCCATGATTACGAGACCAGCCCCATGATTACGAGACCAACCCCATGATTACGAGACCAACCCCATGATTACGAGACCAACCCCATGATTACGAGACCAACCCCATGATTACGAGACCAACCCCATGATTACGAGACCAACCCATGATTACGAGACCAACCCCATGATTACGAGACCAACCCCATGATTACGAGACCAACCCCATGATTACGAGACCAACCCCATGATTACGAGACCAACCCCATGATTACGAGACCAGCCCCATGATTACGAGACCAACCCCATGATTACGAGACCAGCCCCATGATTACGAGACCAACCCAATGATTACGAGACCAGCCCCATGATTACGAGACCAACCCCATGATTACGAGACCAACCCCATGATTACGAGACCAACCCAATGATTACGAGACCAACCCCACGATTACGAGACCAACCCCATGAAAACGCCTTGGAGACACGGGTGAGAGATGATAACGCACGCACACACACACACCCACACACACCCTCGCGAGAGACCATGACAGAGAGACGTAAACGAGATAATGCGAGACCCCGGCTCGTACACCAGGAAGGGAATACATGACCAGTTCTCTGTCACACAGGGGCGTCGTCACCCTGGCCGTCACACAGGGGCGTCGTCAACCCTGGCCGTCACACAGGGGCGTCGTCACCCTGGCCGTCACACAGGGGCGTCGTCAACCCTGGCCGTCACACAGGGGCGTCGTCACCCTGGCCGTCACACAGGGGCGTCGTCACCCTGGCCGTCACACAGGGGCGTCGTCACCCTGGCCGTCACACAGGGGCGTCGTCAACCCTGGTCGTCACACAGGGGCGTCGTCAACCCTGGCCGTCACACAGGGGCGTCGTCACCCTGGCCGTCACACAGGGGCGTCGTCACCCTGGCCGTCACACAGGGGCGTCGTCACCCTGGCCGTCACACAGGGGTGTCGTCAACCCTGGCCGTCACACAGGGGCGTCGTCAACCCTGGTCGTCACACAGGGGTGTCGTCACCCTGGCCGTCACACAGGGGTGTCGTCACCCTGGCCGTCACACAGGGGCGTCGTCACCCTGGCCGTCACACAGGGGCGTCGTCAACCCTGGCCGTCACACTGGGGCGTCGTCACCCTGACCGTCACACAGGGGCGTCGTCAACCCTGGCCGTCACACAGGGGCGTCGTCACCCTGGCCGTCACACAGGGGTGTCGTCAACCCTGGCCGTCACACAGGGGCGTCGTCAACCCTGGCCGTCACACAGGGGCGTCGTCACCCTGGCCGTCACACAGGGGCGTCGTCAACCCTGGCCGTCACACAGGGGCGTCGTCACCCTGACCGTCACACAGGGGCGTCGTCACCCTGGCCGTCACACAGGGGCGTCGTCACCCTGGCCGTCACACAGGGGTGTTGTCAGTAGAGGCCCTAATCAAGGCCATCCCATTAACGCTACATATATCTCTACCCAAGCCTGAGCCACGTACCCATTTCACCCACTAACTTCAAAGGGGAGGATGAACAGCTGGGCTGACTGTGGACCGTAACCAGGATACACATTCGTTTAACGCCAAATGATGTGCCAATATATCCAACGCTGCTAATATGGCTCCTCAGTTATAGTGAAACAGTAACACACACACACACACACACACACACACACACACACACACACACACACTGACACACACACTGACACACACACACACACAAACTCACACACATATACACTCGCATATAAGGGATGGTTGCATGCATGTATGTATGCGTAAGTATATACATGTATGTAAGTGTTATGTAGGTATGTATATATATGTGTTCGTCGTATGCAGTCTATGTTCACATGTATGTGTATGGCCGTGTACATAAGTGAAGGTATATGTATGCATGTAGGTGTGTATGTGTAAGTACGCACGTGTATGTATGTATAAGTGGATTACATAGGCATCTGCCTGTATACACATATACGCACATGAGTCCCGGATTATACAAGATAAACACCTCAATCTCTAACCTCAGATAAATCATGCATAAATCCCTGGGGATAGGGGAGAAAGAATACTTCCCACGTATTCCCTGCGTGTCGTAGAAGGCGACTAAAAGGGGAGGGAGCGGGGGGCTGGAAATCCTCCCCTCTCGTTTTTTTTTAATTTCTTTAATTTTCAAAAGAAGGAACAGAGAATTGGGCCAGGTGAGGGTATTCCCTCAAAGGCCCAGTCCTCTGTTCTTAACGCTACCTCTCTAATGCGGGAAATGGCGAATAGTTTGAAAGAAAAGAAAGAAGGTAAGATAACGACTCCCGCCAGCCTACAATGCATCGTACTTAATGGTTTCAAAACTAGTAATTCACTTATTCCCCCCTACCCCCACCACCCCACCTTACTTCCTATACCATCGTACCGTTCATCCTCTAATTACCCTCCTAACTACTTAACGACACAGTTATAACTCGTAGTCCTCGCCTGTCAACTGTTGGAATATAAAGGTATCAGGTGAGACTGGGCGAGAGGCACACACGCTTGCTTGCTCTCTCTCTCTCTCTCTCTCTCTCTCTCTCTCTCTCTCTCTCTCTCTCTCTCTATATATATATATATATATATATATATATATATATGTATATATGTTGATCGAAGCAGATGGCACACAGACACACACACAGACACACACACACATATATATATATATATATATATATATATATATATATATATATATATATATATATATATATATATATATATATATATGTGTGTGTGTGTGTGTGTGTGTGTGTGTGTGTGTGTGTGTGTGTGTGTGTGTGTGTGTGTGTGCCATCTGCATCGACCTACATTTACATATTTGTGGTACCATGCCATCTACATCGACCTACATATACGTATGTGTGGTACCATGCCATCTACGTCGACCTACATATACATATGTGTGGTACCATGCCATCTACATCGACCTACATATACATATGTGTGGTACCATGCCATCTACATCGACCTACATATACATATGTGTGGTACCATGCCATCTACATCGACCTACATATACACAAGTGTGGTACCATGCCATCTACATCGACCTACGCACACACAAGTGTGGTACCATGCCATCTACATCGACCTACATATACATGTGTGTGGTACCAAGGCATCTACATCGACCTAATCCACCTCCACAACCACCCACTCACACTTTGCTGTGACCCACCCACCACACACACACTACGTGCACTATCAAACCGTGTCTCAAAATTGTGATTGCTTTGTGCCGTGACCCTGGGCCAAATGTATGGTCCAACCCCAAAGCTCTCGCTGTGAGCCGTGGCGCAAGAGGATTAACACAGACACTAGATGAGTCTTGGTTGTGTACGAGTCTTGGATGAATAACCAGAACGGAATTCATTTAATCCATCGTCCCTTCGTTAGCCAGATGTAGTGAAACACTGTACAGAAACACGTCAACAATTAACATGTCTTTTGTATGTTTCTTGTTACTTATTTCCCTTTTGTATTTTCTCCGCTATACCTGTCCTGACCCGTTTCTGTAACTCTTTAGGTAACTAGTGTTTACCTCACAGGGTCTATATATATAGTGGTTTTGTATGTTACATGAGACGGTGAAGGCAAATGAGACTGTAATGAACGCCATCTCATTAACGATATATCTATCTATCTATCTATATATATATATATATATATATATATATATATATATATATATATATATATATATATATATATATATATATTGATTTTAATTCATCTATATCTTATCTATTATACTTAACCGCTGTTTCCCGCGTTATCGAGGTAGCGCAAGAAAACAGACGAAGAACGGCCCAATCACCCACACACACACACACACACACACACACACATATATATATATATATATATATATATATATATATATATATATATATATATTATATTATATATATATATATATATATATATATATATATATATATATATATATATATATATATATATATATATATATATATATATATATATAAACGCCCGTACACGCACATATATACATATACATACACAGACATATACATATATACACATGTACATATTCATACTGGCTGCCTTCATCCATTCCCGTGAAATGTGAAGGTGAAATCGCAATTCAGTAGGAGTTCATATAGTTTAACATGTAATTTTTCCATACATGCCGCATGTGCGTAAAAATTACATATTTGATTAAATTATATGAACTACTGAATTGCGACTTCACCTTCATAACTATCATCACGGACTAGTGTGACTGACATTTCTATTCTGTTTTATTATACTTAGTCGCTGTCTCCCGCGTTAGCGAGGTAGCGCAAGGAAACAGACGAAAGAATGGCCCAACCCACCCACATACACATGTGTATACATAAACGCCCACACACGCACATATACATACCTATACATTTCAACGTATACATTCATATACATACGCAGACATATACATATATACACATGTACATATTCATACTTGCTGCCTTCATCCAATCCCGTTGCCACCCCGCCACACATGAAATGTCATTCCCCTCCCCCCCCGCGCGCGCAAAGTAGCGCTAGGAAAAGACAACAAAGGCCACATTCGTTCACACTCAGTCTCTAGCTGTCATGGGTAATGCACTGAAACCACAGCTCCCTTTCCACATCCAAGGCCGCACAAAACTTTCCATGGTTTACCCCAGACGCTTCACATGCCTTGGTTCAATCCACTGACAGCACGTCGACCCTGGTATACCACATCGTTCCAATTCACTCTATTCTTTGCACGCCTTTCACCCTCCTGTATGTTCATGCCCCCCCCCCCCCGCTCAAAATCTTTTTCACTCCATCCTTCCTCTTCCAATTTGGTCTCCCACTTCTCCTCGTTCCCTCCACCTCTGACACATATATCCTCTTTGTCAATCTTTCCTCACTCATTCTCTAAATGTGACCAAACCTCAACCACACTCTTTTTATTACCACACATCTCTCTTACCCTTTCATTACATACTCGATCAAACCACCTCACAAAATATTTTTCACTTCATCCTTCCACCTTCACTTTGATCTCCCACTTCTCGTTCCCTCCACCTCTGGCGGGGGGGGGGGGGGGGGGGGGGGGGGGGGTGCTATTTTGTGTGTCGCGAGGTGGCAACGAGAATGGATGAAGGCAGCAGGTATGAATAAGTACGTGTGTATCTATGTACATATCTGTGTATATATTTGTATGTATACATTGATATGTATAGGTATGTATATGTGCGTGTGTGGGCGTTTATGTATATACATGTGTATGTGGGTGGGTTGGGCCATTCTTCGTCTGTTTCCTTGCGCTACCTTGCTAACGCGGGAGACAGCGATTAAGTATAATAATGATAATAATATATATATATATATATATATATATATATATATATATATATATATATATATATATATATATATATACCGTTTAGAATATATATTGGAAAAGTATTAGTTTATCTTGTTACGCAATGAACGAAAATATATTACATATTCGTTATTTCATTCACAGTTTTCGGTAAAGCTATCAACGCTCCCGTAACTACCAGGAGAGCAAGTTAAAGCTATCAACCCTCCTGTAACTGTACAGTGCAGCAAGCTAAAGCTATCAACCCTCCTGTAACTGTGCAGTGCAGCAAGCTAAAGCTATCAACCCTCCTGTAACTGTGCAGTGCAGCAAGCTAAAGCTATCAAGCCTTCTGTAACTGTGCAGTGCAGCAGCAAGCTAAAGCTATCAACCCTCCTGTAACTGTGCAGTGCAGCAAGATAAAGCTATCAAGCCTTCTGTAACTTTGCTGTGCAGCAAGCTAAAGCTATCCCCCTTCTGTAACTACGTGGCGTTGCAGTATACACACACACACACACACACACACACACAATATATATATATATATATATATATATATATATATATATATATATATATATATATATATATATATATATATTCTTCTTTTCTTTTCTTCTAAACTATTCGCCATTTCCCGCGTTAGCGAGGTAGCGTTAAGAACAGAGGACTGGGCCTTTTTTGGAATATCCTCACCTGGCCCCCTCTGTTCCTTCTTTTGGAAAATTAAAAAAAAAAGACGAGAGGGGAGGATTTCCAGCCCCCCGCCCCCTCCCCTTTTAGTCGCCTTCTACGACACGCAGGGAATACGTAGGAAGTATTCTTAATCCCCTATCCCCAGGGATAATATATATATATATATATATATATATATATATATATATATATATATATATATATATATATTATTCCAAGTGGTTTGTGAACAAAAGCTTACTGGAAAGCTTGGAAGACATTAAATGTTCCTCGTAACAAAAATGTGACAAATGAGGACAAGTCTAAATGTCCAGCGTTGCCCTATACTCCCAACTTAGTTAATCTAAGAGATGTTATAAAAGACAGTGCTTGTAACGTTGCTTTCCAGTACAATAACACTATCAGTAAGACCTCAGTAAACAGTAGGCCAAATCATGCAACCATTGAGAGTGTTTACCCCGTCAAATGTAAGTCATGTAGAGATATATATACATTGGCCAGGCCGGAAAAAACACTGTAACGGAGAGATGTTACAGGCACCGTCACGCAGTACGCAGGGATGACCACAAGAAAGCGATCGCTAACCAGTGTCATGCCAGTGATCACCCTGGCCATAGATCTTGAAAATCCCATTATTCTATACCCCTCTGCTGATCAAGCCACACGCAACGTCATTGAATCTTCTCTTAATTGCTAATACTACGAAGTTTAATTTGTCCCAAGGCATCTTTAAAGCCCATGCTAGAATGAACCAAATTATTATGAGAGAATTGACAAAACACGGAAACATGCAACAATGTCCATGACACACCCAGCTACCCAGGTCAACCCCCCGTCACGTGACTCCCCTCCTCACCCCCTTAATCACTCTCCCTTTTAACGGTTACTGTTGGTCAAGTCAGTTTGGTGTCTGGTGGAGTCAGTGTGCTGGTAAACGGTGGACGGCGGCACTCCGTTGTAATGTTGAGGTGGATTGTCTCCACAAGTCATGTCTTGCCACATGTATAGAAAAATTTACATGTTAAAATCATATGAACTCCTACTGAAGTGCGATTTCTCCTTCATGATGATGTGATTATTACACGAAAGTGCACTTGGGAACTTATCGTGTTTCATTTTCCCCGTGGACTCATAGGAATATATATATATATATATATATATATATATATATATATATATATATATATATACATATAAAGCCATATCAGAACTGCTGCTATATCTGGACGAACTGTTAATACTGGATTTTTACGCAGGACTGGGAATCTGGCCACAACTTTCACTTAATATCAGAGGCTGTTGGTGATACGAGATTTCAGTACTGTATTTACTAAAAGTATTTCAGGGCCAGGGTCATGCTTCAGGAATATTCAGCAAGATATTGTCAGTTCATCTAGAATGGTGGAAACAATTGACTTCAGCGTATTTACTGACAAAATATTCAGGTAATGGTGAGGGTGGGCGAACACGCAATCAGCAGATTGACGTAAACACGGCTTCCCGGTAAATTCCCATTACAGCTGTGAACAGACCACGTCCGCTGAATGCAATGGTAAAAACCAAATGGCACAGACCGCTTTTAGGTCCGGTTGATACATATGAAGGGCAAGTGAGGTCAAATATGTTGTTTGTGCGGGCAGATGAGCAGGGAAGTTTGCCTGCGTTTGTGTGAAAGAGTTGGGTGGGTGAGCGTGTGAGTGTGGGTGAGGAGCTGAGCCGGTTAGTGTGTCGTGTATATAAAGTCCTCACACGTAGCGCTCGAGTGGAGGCGACTAATACCCTCTAGCTTTTGGGTAACCGCGACTGGCAGGTATGTAAAGGTCGTCATACATCAAGCTGAGCGTTGGTGCCTCGTGTGAGAGGAAACCAGACACCAAATCAGGCTAAAGGTATCTGCGCCAGCACCTCTGCTCACCTGCCTCACCTCCTTGCACCTTCACCAACTCCACGGGAGACTTTGTCGTACCTCTCCGTCATACATAACCCTTATAGCAGCATCGGCAGTAGCAGCAGCTCGCTTTCATTTACATCACCACCTCTGTACTTGCCCACTACAGCATGGTGTTGTTAATCGTGTTTTCGTACCCTTTTTTTTTCAATCTTCACCGCTATGAACTAAGTAGGTTACGTGATGAGGGAAGCGCACTGCGGTTGCTGGGTTAGTACTGCAGGGGAAGAGGTCTATCCCAGATCCTGTGGGAACTGCGGGAGTTGCGCCCGCCAGCAGGCAAAGGCCCCTGTCGGACCAAGCAGAGGTCCGACGATCTTAGAAAAAAAAAAAAATATGCGGTAGCAGACGGCGTTGACGATGTCCCACGGGGTCCCTGTCGGTACAGGGTCACCAGGAGGGTGATGCTACGGACGACGGAGACGCCCCACGGGCTCCTGTGTGGAAGGCGAGTCACATGGCGGACGTCTCCAGGTGCAGTCGTGCCTGGATGTCCAAGAGTTTGACTGATATATACAGATGCCTCAGGAATATTTACATGCGGCCAGGCTACGCCACGACACGAATGATAACGGCGAAGGAAAGGCAATCCAGACGAGGGTCTGCCTTGACGATAACTGGAGGAAGTCCAGAGGTGGCGGACCTCCCGCAGTGAAGGTCGTAACTCAATAAGCTAGAGTACCTGGCCTATGACCTTCCTGAGGCAGGGTCACACGGGACGAATGGCACTTGCTCGATGAGAATGTTATATACGCACGATAAGAAATGAGAGTATAAGTAATGACAGCTTCCTCGGGCCGACCTGCTGCAGCATTAGCAGATATTAAAGGCTGATTGAACAGTCCACAGTGGTTACCTGGGGCTGTTGTCAGAGCGTTCTTTACG
>NC_092256.1:8406888-8431888 GCF_036320965.1 Panulirus ornatus | reverse complement strand
ATGATTGGATGCGACATGACTAGTGTATGATGGTGGTCAGCGTATCATATGATGGTAATATAAGCTTATCTAATCTCTCTAAACACCTCGAGTCTACTTGTAGAAAGAGAAATGTATTGCAAGAAAAACCATGGATAGTCTATTTTTCTCGGCTAAAAATCGCCACATACATTACTGTAGTAATACATCGGGAAAGAGTTGTGTGTCACTATATTTCTGCGGTATGTTGAGAACAGCTGCACCTCCAGTGGTCGACTTGTTGACCTTAAGCAGCGGCTGGAAGACGTATGGATCAAGTGGACTGGGTCTGTAAACACTCACTCACTCCTGGAGTGCTTGAATGCTCCAATCTTACCTGGGAACATTTTTGTTTTTCTTTATCCAGGTCACAACCTCCTGTAAATACTTCATCCCGCGTCTCCTTCGAACTCAAACCCATGTCCAACACTCTCCTGTTTTCTCAAACCCATGTCCAACACTCTCTTGTTTTCTCTGCCAAGTAGAATCTCAGTGTTTCCTCCCCACCGCTCCCCTCTGGCCTGCCTCATCTATATTCCAGTGGTCACCCTTTCCCGTCTCCTCTCCCCGGATAACTGCATCACCTCCACACCAATCTTCACCTTTTCCGCAGGCTGCTCACCCGTGGCCCACCTCCTGGACCCCACACATCCACCTTTGGCCCACCACTTGTACCCTCACCCACCTCCCTGGCCCACCAACTTTGAGCGGGGTTTGATTACGTGTTTTTCTTTTGTATTGGTGATGAGTGAGGGACAGGGTACGGGGACATAACAACACGGTGCCTTACTGGTAAACACGGAGGCGATATGCTGGTACCAAGTACTGCTGGGTTAGCTCAGCAGATGAGGTCAGGCTCTGGAAGGTGAGGTGATGTAGACAGGTACGACAGGAGCCCTTTGGCTCTGCTGGTGATGGAGCAGGTGTGGCAATATTCCTTAGACGCTGGAGGTGGAGCAGGTGTGTGTCCCATAGTCCTGTGACGCTGGTGGCGCAGGTGTAGCAGGAATCCGTGATAGAGTTATAGCTTCCCTGGGTCTAATGATATAGGTAAAGGAGAGATGACACTCCGAGGTCCAAGTGGCTGTGCAGCTGATGGGGAAGAGTTACCGAGGTTTCGTAGCTTTCCTGCCGGTGCATCAGACTGGAGGTGGTTGAGGTACCGTATTCTGGAGTGGATGCGGCGTCTGTTGAGCTTGGTACAGGGTCGGGTAGAGAACATAGGCGAGATCCTCTAGATACTGCGGTGGAAGATGGTGGTGACGATTTCTGACGAGGCCCTTCTCGATAGAGAAAGGTGTTGGAAGCACCAGGAGGCTGTCACTGACGTTGGAGACGCCTCACGAGCTCCGTATGGAGGAAGATGAGCCTTGAGTTACGTGGTGGACGTCTTCAGGCACGCCCCGGTGTCCAAAAATCTCGTGATATCACTTGATTAGCACACGTTGTCGCTGCTGGTGTAGACGAGGGGCATATTGAGTACACATAGCCGTCATGTGCACCACAGTGGGGCCGTTGGAGGATTACAGACCTCATGTAAGGAGGGGTAAACTGTTCACCTACTTTGGGTACCTGGTGATCATGTGACCTCACATAAGGTTATTGTCATTTGCTAATTCCAGTTAACCAAATTTCTTACGCTGGTTGTGGCTGATTCCACCATCATATCAGTTCGCTTTCAGACAGCTTTCACGATGAGAGTCGACCAGTCGGAGGACTTTCCATTCCACTCTTGCTGATATACAGGTGGAGGAAGAATCACCCTATGAGCAGTACTCGTTACTAGGGCGATTATAAACCCTGTAGATATGAAGTAGCTGTTCACAAGGAAAATGATTCCGGCATCTCTACAACATCCACAACTTTTGGGCAGCAGACCCTGTGATGCTGATCATGTGTGGTTTCCCGGACAGAGTGAAGGATATGGTCATGACTAACAGGTTATTACAGAGCTGAATCTGTGTGTCTTCAGGATGAACAGAGGAAAACGAGAGATATCTAGAACGATATATAAAGAGAACTTCCGTGTTAGTCTTACTGAATTAAGGCAGGTTTTGCCTCCCCATTCTGAGATGTTGCGTAGGTCCAAACTGAGTGAGGAAATATGTTCAGTACGAGAAAGAGAACAAGTATCAAAAGGAAGAGGTCGGAAAGAGTGTAATGTAGAATCATAAGGTTAAGAGTTAACTGGGTTAGAAGATGAAGGAAGAAGATAATTTATGTTGAGGAAAAAGACAGCAGGCGATAAAACAGAACCCAGAGGGACACCACTGTATACAGAACCCAGAGGGACACCACTGTATACAGAACCCAGAGGGACACCACTGTATACAGAACCCAGAGGGACACCACTGTATACAGAACCAAAAAAACGGAAAGTTAATCCATCAACGTCGGTCGCAGTGGAACGGCCGCAAAGGATGTTGTGCACAAAGGAAATAAGATAAACAGGAAACCCAAAAGAGGGAAATTTAAATAACAAAAACTAATGCTACCCCATGTTAAAAGCTTTGAAGATGTCAACAAAGCAACGAAAAGAGTTTAGAGAAAAATAAAATACACGAGAGAAGACCAGAGATGACTCACATGGGAGACAAGACCACTGGTAGACCTCAAGCTGCGAAAGCCGTTTTGGGGAAGAGGAGGAGGAGGAGGAGGGACGTGATGGGATTGTAAGTGTTTGAGAAAACGGGAGCTAAGGAGAGTTTGAAATGTTCTGGAAGTGACAGAAGTGTGAGCGAGAAGGCGATGAAGTGAGAGCAATCGGGCGGTAAGTTGGAGGGGTTAGAACGGTCTTCTTTCATCAAGGTTGTACAGCACGAATGTGTGCTTTCCAAGTTGAGGGAAAAAGGTAAAAGAGACAAGCAAGTATTGGAGCTTGGTCACAGGTACACGCTCTTAGAACTCGGGGAGGTATGCCATCTGGGCCACATGCCTCGCTCACTTGAAGGTGGGAAAGTACATGGAAGGTCCCATGTGAGGAAACTGTATGAAACAATGTAGCTTCCATGGGAAGAGATGAGGGCAGGGGATCTGATGGTGAATCGTCCAAAGGTGAATTAGAGGGAAAAAGTACAATGAAATAAAGTGATTTTAATAGCTGAAGAATTGCAGTAGATTGATCAGATCGGAAAAGGAGAAAAATTGAATTACAGAAGTTACTGTAGATGTGTTTAATACACGACCAGAAAGATTTGTCCATGAATGAAGAAGTCAGTTCAGCCAAACCTTCATTATATGAAGGTGTGCTTCACACTATGAGGAATTCTCATATGATTCGAAGAAGAAATGAAAGCCTAGCAGAGTTCAGGCCTTGGCTTCGGCTCCACCGGGATCATCTCAGTCACAGCCAAATACATCCTCACGGTGTACTGTGAAATTCCCTACCAAGAGGAATCCAACACATGAATGTGAAGAGAAGATGCTTCGTGGAAAATAAGTCAGACAATCAAAAAGTTGTACGTAATTGGAGGAATTATGGCTTCCAAGTGGGTAGGTTCAAGACCCACAAGGCGAAGAGTGGAAGATTGTGTATTACAAAGATGGCACACACACACACACACACACACGTGGAGCAGAAACAATGAGAGACATTACAATTACAGGTCTAGGCGTACACAGGAGAAGCAGAGTGGGACGCTTAGATTTCAACAAGATCATGGAAGGAAGTAGGTCGATGATATTACACAATGGCAAAGTTGAATATGAGACTACAAATGTGGCACAAAATGAATAAAGTGTCAGTTTTTGTGGAGTTGCGTCTCGAGAGGTGGGTTAGGTTCCATACACTTAATTTGGGGCCAAGAGGGGCTCTGGGAACCATCCAGTCTTCCGTGACCGGTGGCTCCACTCCGGTGACTGTGAACGGTGTGTTTTCACGAATTCATATGCAAGAAGGGAGAAAAATGGCGTAAAGAGCTGTGAATTACGTGGTGTTATGTTGAGGTGGGGAGGGTATGGTTTGTGGACTGGCTGCCAGCAGCCCTCATGTAGATGAGGCTAGAGACAGTAACCTGGGTCAAAGCTGAGACCATGACAAGCAACACAGTGATGGCTCACTTCGTCACCATCTCTAACCTTCCCTACACCCTGACGGTGGTGACCTCTTGTGTGAATGCCAGCTACCAAATGCTGCCACCTTCCAATGCTCCAGCCTCACTAATGTCTATGTTCCTCAACTCTTCTGCTGGCACATACTGCCTCGAAAGGACCCAGTGGTCTCATACTGATCACATTCCTGTGTATTCCTCTGCATCACAGGACTGTATCCAACTAAGTTTGAATATAATGAAACAAACTAATGGTCATCATAACACGATAACATGATAATGGTCATCATAACATGATAACGTAATAATGGTCATCATAACATGATAACATAATAATGGTCATCATAACATGATAACATAATAATGGTCATCATAACATGATAACATAATAATGGTCATCATAACATGATAACATAATAATGGTCATCATAACATGATAACATGATAATGGTCATCATAACATGATAACATAATAATGGTCATCATAACATGATAACATAATAATGGTCATCATAACATGATAACATAATAATGGTCATCATAACATAACATGATAATGGTCATCATAACATGTTATCATAATAATGGTCATCATAACATAACATGATAATGGTCATCATAACATGATAACATAATAATGGTCATCATAACATGATATCATAATAATGGTCATCATAACATAACATGATAATGGTCATCATAACATGATAACATAATAATGGTCATCATAACATAACATGATAATGGTCATCATAACATGATATCATAATAATGGTCATCATAACATAACATGATAATGGTCATCATAACATGTTATCATAATAATGGTCATCATAACATGATATCATAATAATGGTCATCATAACATGATATCATAATAATGGTCATCATAACATAACATGATAATGGTCATCATAACATGATAACATAATAATGGTCATCATAACATGATAACATAATCAGTCTAACATTTACACCAACACACCTCCTGGTCCACTTACCCACTGGGGTACAAGGTGGATGAACGTATGCTCGAGCACTCTTCAAATGCACCTACCGCCCGCATACACTGAGGACTCCCGGGGAGAGGTTGCGGGCGAGGCGCCACACAGGAGGAAGACCGAAAGGCAGTGTCTTAAACTCATTTCGTCACTGTGAGAGGACCACTGGGATGAAGATGACAATGAAGTATTGATTGATCAGAACCAAGCCAGTAAAACTATACTTGTACATGTCGGAATGGTGTTAAGTATATATCGCTACTTTACTTCTTGATGTCTGAGATTCTTAAGTAATCGTAAGGTACATATTCAAAGTTCATCACTCGAAGAAACATATTGGCAACCGATGTCTGAACCACCCGTTCATTGTGCTCGCGTTACTGAGGCGATGGTCGGATTACGTCCTTTTACAGCAGGTGACGTGGCTCGGACGAGCGAGTATGCTTGAACTGTGGCTGTGTCGACTGAATGGGACAATCGTATGTACTCTGGAAAAATTACGGCAGGGAATTCACTCGAGTTCATTGGGGGTTTGACGATCCAAATCGTGACGCTAGAAGAGAGAAAGAAGGAAGAGACTTTCACAGATTCTTCTGGATGAGGAAAGACGGGATCATAACGATCAATCCTCGTGTCGTTGATCTCCACACAAAAACTATAGGAAGAAGCAGCCAGTTGGATGCCGCTGAGTCTAGGTCTCAGGGACTGGGAGACATGTTTAACAGCTCGCGAGGATGGTGGCCGTAATAGAAGGCAGGGAGAGAGGAAGCAACCTGGGCAACATTACAGAGGACGGAAACTGATCTTCGAAGAGAAGTCTTATCAGGAGAGTAGATAAGGCGCAAGGTTTCTAACTCCACTCAGGCTGGGAGGCAGGTGGAGGATGAGCCGCCCTGGACATGCGAACAACGAGTCATACAGGGGTAAATGCGACCCCTGTAGAGATGCGGTAGGAGCCCAGAAGTGTCTACAAATACTCTTCTCCATCCAGTCCGTCAACAAAGTCTAACATGAGTGGATCAGTCGAGGCGAAATTTGAAAGCATCGTTGAGGTGGGCCAGCTGTCCATTCCACACAATCTGGGGCAGACGTATCCTTCATCATGCAGGCGTCATGTCCATCACACTCAAAGATAGTGTCTGTATGTTCGTGATAAACCAAATCTTGTACATGGAAATCTCTCGTTCACGTCACTAGATTACTCAAACCCACGAGGTCACCTCACATCAGAGAGGGGGAGGGACCTGCTCGGCAACCACTCGACCCACAAGCCCCTCCCGCTGAGCCGAGGTCAGTGTTGAAGACGTACACACGACATTGGCTGTGAGAAGCTTCACCATTTGCAATAACCATCCACCATCACAGACATGGCAGCCTTCATTTCAAAATATTTACAGTGATACAACGCACATAAACATGGCAGTATAATATGAAGATGTCTGGCTAGAACGTGCCTGACGTGTAAACAATGAAGTCTAGTTCCAGTACGTATTCCAGGGATTTTTGTACTCTGGTGGAGATCTTTTCCTGGATCTGGGAACTGAAAACATGAGCTGGAATTTAGCCTCTACCGAGCCAGGCATTACTTCATAATTAATCACTAATCTTTACAATAAAAAGTAGATTAGGTCTGGGATCCCCCTCATATTATTGTTTTTTCCACTGGCTAGCACTCGTTTATCCCGATAGTACAGAGGATCAAGACTCCATTAGCTGGGATTTAATCTGTCGATACTGCAGGAAGAAAGTTCTTGGCCAGTTGTAAACCTCGAAAACCCCCTTGACGCCCCACGGTACTACGTCCCGTCTTACACACACACACGCACGTCCTCCAGCAACCCCACTCACTAGCAACCCTAACACTTACCCTGCCACAGCACCTCATCACCCACCCCGCAACCTTCTTACACACACACTCACACACATCCTCCAGCAACCCCACTCACTAGCAACCCTAACACTTACCCTGCCACAGCACTTCATCACCCACCCCGCAACTTCGCCAGCAGACGACACACAGTTCTAGGACACGCTGGCTGACCCTCATGGCTCGTCCCTCCAGACAACAATACCAGGTTGGAAGTGACAACAATACATGTAGCCCGGCAGTCCCAGTGGACCCCACCCACCCTGGGTTCTCTGAACGTCTTTATTTTCACCTTTTAAACTTGATTTACATCCTCATACAGGTCTTGATTGACGAATTTACATCCTAATACGGTTTTTACTTTACGAATTTACATCGTAATGCAGTTCTTAGTTTACGAAATTACAAGCTAATACAGTTCTTAGTTTACGAATTTACAAGCTAATACAGTTCTTAATCTACGTAGTTACGTCTTCACACTGTTCTTAATTTACGAATTTACATCCTAAATACAGTTCTTATTTCACAAATTTACATCCTCACATAATTCTAAAGTTACAATCGTGTTTATAGTCATGATCAGTAACATAGGAACAGCGTCGTCGTTCAATCCCTTATACAAACACTTAGGAGTGATCAGGTAGTACCAGATCCTGTTACCTGGGATTCTTCGTGTGAACATTTATTCATATGATCCAATCAGCTTACAGAGAGAAAGCTTGTGTAAAAGGTAATCTGACGGTAAAAGGTAATCATAGAAAGCTTGGATAAATGTTGATCATGTATCGTGGATGTCAGATAATGATATCATGAAGATTCTTGAGATGACAGGAGATTTCTAAGCTACCGGTGAGGTCATGAAGGAACTGATTCTTACACAACTTTACAAAATTAACCTTTATATTCTTCTTGCCAAGTCCCCATCCCACCTCACCCACCTCGCAACACTCACCTCTCGTCCACCGTACCACAACTCATCCCATCCACCTCCCCACATCTCCTCCTTTGCCTTAACAGCCTCCCCTCATCGTGTCCCCAGGCCCCCAACGAGCATCCCTCCCTCCCTCTCCTCTAACTTCAAGGGCGCCGTCACCACTGACATGACCCAGGCACAGACAAAACATCGTCGCCAGAGGGACAAGATCACCATTTTTTTCTTTCTTCGTCGATGCATTTCATTGATTACGCTTGGCCTGCCTGTGATCAGCCTCCCTGCCTGGAAACACCTCCCTGTCGGACCCCCACAGCCAAACCCTCCCTGCTGCACCCTTCCAGCCAGATCCACGTAGCTAGACCCTTCCTATCGGACCCTCACAGCCGGACCCTTCATGTCGGACCCTCCCTGTCAGATCCTCCCTGTCAGATCCTTCTCGTCGGGTCCTCCCTGTCGAACCCCTTCCTGCTTTACCCTTCTTGTCAGACCCTCACAACCAGATCCTCCCTATCGGAC
Source organism: Panulirus ornatus (assembly GCF_036320965.1). Classification (NCBI taxonomy): domain Eukaryota; kingdom Metazoa; phylum Arthropoda; class Malacostraca; order Decapoda; family Palinuridae; genus Panulirus; species Panulirus ornatus. The sequence goes on along the minus strand of NC_092256.1, from coordinate 8,423,503 downwards.
CCTCCCTGACAGACCCTTCTTGTCAGACCCTCACAGCCGGATCCTCCCTATCGGACCCTCCCTGACAGACCCTTCTTGTCAGACCCTCACAGCCAGATCCTCCCTATCGGACCCTCCCTGACAGACCCTTCTTGTCAGACCCTCACAGCCGGATCCTCCCTATCGGACCCTCCCTGACAGACCCTAACAGCCGGATCCTCCCTATCGGACCCTCCCTGACAGACCCTTCTTGTCAGACCCTCACAGCCGGATCCTCCCTATCGGACCCTCCCTGACAGACCCTTCTTGTCAGACCCTCAGTGTCGGATCCTCCCTGACGGACCCTACTTTCCGTACCTCCTCTCCCTGATCCTCCCCGTCGGACCCTGCCACACGCCGCCGCGGGCCCCTGGGACACAGACTCGCAGGAGAACTAACAAATTGTTATCGAGCGAAGCATCCCACGAGAGGCTCGAACCCCGGACTCAATAGTTTCAAAGGCGACGGAAATAGCGTTCTGACCTATAACATGACACCTCTCTCTCTTTTTTCTCTCTCTCTCTCTCTCTCTCTCTCTCTCTCTCTCTCTCTCTCTCTCTCTCTCTCACACACACACACATCGTCTTTATCCCACGCGTGAAGTAAACCATACGTCTCACCCATGAACCAAGAGTCGAAAGGACATGAAACTTTTTTACTCTCCTCCTGACACCATCATGTAACTCTGGACGTCTTGGTGGGGGGGTCATGGCCTTGCGTGAACTCACACGACCTGCTCCCAAACACCCCCTCCCTCTCCTCCGCCTCTCTCTCTCTCTCTCTCTCTCTCTCTCTCTCTCTCTCTCTCTCTCTCTCTCTCTCTCTCTCTCTCTCTCTCTCTCTCGACTATGCCCCGCCCTCGTGTACAGACGAACGAGGGACTTCCAGGGCGATTGCTTGGGTTTACTTACTGTACAAGATCACAAGGGCACGAAGGGTCATGAGGAGCGGGTTCGATCATGGGAGTGGGTGAAGGATACGGTGGTGTGAGGAGAGGTAGGTCCTCGGGTAAGCCCCCCCCCACGCATGTAGACCATGTGTACCACACATATAGACCAGCTAGGTCACTCGTACAGACCACACGGACCAGCTGCTCTGTTGATGAAAATCCTGATATGTTCATCAACATCCCAGGGTCGAGACTAGCTTTGTTGTCGTTTACCAACTGCCATGTTTGTTACCATGGTGGCTATCCTGGCCACAGGGCCACCTACATGTCTCTTATCGTGGTAGCTGACATGGCCACATGGCCACTTACATGTTTCTTAACGTGGTAGCTAACATGGCCACTTGTTTGTTAACGTGGTAGCTAACATGGCCACATGTTTGTTACCATGGTAGCTATCCTGGCCACATGGCCACATGCTTGTTAACATGGTAGCTAACATGGCCACATGGCTGCTTATATGTTTGTTACCATGGTAGCTAACATGGCCACATGGCCACTTACATGTTTGTTACCGTGGTAGCTAACATGGCCACATGGCCACTTACATGTTTGTTACCATGGTAGCTAACATGGCCACAAGGCCACTTACATGTTTGTTACCGTGGTAGCCAACATGGCCACATGGCCACTTACATGTTTGTTACAGTGGTAGCCAACATGGCCACATGGCCACTTACATGTTTGTTACCGTGATAGCCAACATGGCCACATGGCCACTTACATGTTTGTTACCGTGGTAGCTAACATGGCCACAAGGCCACTTACATGTTTGTTACCGTGGTAGCCAACATGGCCACATGGCCACTTACATGTTTGTTACTGTGGTAGCTAACATGGCCACATGGCCACTTACATGTTTGTTACCGTGATAGCCAACATGGCCACATGGCCACTTACATGTTTGTTACCGTGGTAGCTAACATGGCCACAAGGCCACTTACATGTTTGTTACCGTGGTAGCCAACATGGCCACATGGCCACTTACATGTTTGTTACCGTGATAGCCAACATGGCCACATAACTTAAACATTAGGTATAAAGTTCACCTTAACTATGAAGTGTGACTTACTGTTTGACATCTGAAGTGGCCAATAAGGGTCAGGTCAAACTCCAGGTCATTCATAACCATGACACGTACTGTTGTGCTCAAAGGTCATATTGTCGTGTTCGAAGGTCGTACCGTCGTGCGCAAGGGTCGTATCGTCGTGCTCAAGGGTCGTACCGTCGTGCTCGAGGGTCGTAACGTCGTGCTCGAAGGTCGCACCGTCGTGCTCAAGGGTCGTATCGTCGTGCTCAAGGGTCGTACCGTCGTGCTCGAGGGTCGTAACGTCGTGCTCGAAGGTCGCACCGTCGTGCTCAAGGGTCGTATCATCGTGCTCGAAGGTCGTACCGTCGTGCTCGAGGGTCGTACCGTCGTGCTCGAGGGTCGTACCGTCGTGCTCGAAGGTCGTAACGTTGTGCTCAAGGGCGTACCGTCGTGCTCAAGGGCGTACCGTCGTGCTCGAAGGTCGTAACGTCGTGCTCGAAGGTCGTAATGTCGTGCTCAAGGGTCGTACCGTCGTGCTCGAGGGTCGTACCGTCGTGCTCGAAGGTCGTAACGTTGTGCTCAAGGGTCGTACCGTCGTGCTCAAGGGTCGTACCGTCATGCTCAACGTTGGAGCTGTCGTCCTCGAGGGTCGTACTGTAGTGTTTAAAAGGTTAATCAGTCTGAAAGATAAGCTGACGATCCTGGTCCACTGGTCAGCTACCTGACGATCCTGGTCCACTGGTTAGCTACCTGACGATCCTGGTCCACTGGTCAGCTACCTGACGATCCTGGTCCACTGGTCAGCTACCTGACGATCCTGGTCCACTGGTTAGCTACCTGACGATCCTGGTCCACTGGTCAGCTTCCTGACGATCCTGGTCCACTGGTCAGCTACCTGACGATCCTGGTCCACTGGTCAGCTACCTGACGATCCTGGTCCACTGGTCAGCTACCTGACGATCCTGGTCCACTGGTCAGCTACCTGACGATCCTGGTCCACTGGTCAGCTACCTGATGATCCTGGTCCACTGGTCAGCTACCTGACGATCCTGGTCCACTGGTCAGCTACCTGACGATCCTGGTCCACTGGTCAGCTTCCTGACGATCCTGGTCCACTGGTCAGCTACCTGACGATCCTGGTCCACTGGTCAGCTACCTGACGATCCTGGTCCACTGGTCAGCTACCTGACGATCCTGGTCCACTGGTCAGCTACCTGACGATCCTGGTCCACTGGTCAGTTACCTGACGATCCTGGTCCACTGGTCAGCTTCCTGACGATCCTGGTCCACTGGTCAGCTACCTGACGATCCTGGTCCACTGGTCAGCTACCTGACGATCCTGGTCCACTGGTCAGCTTCCTGACGATCCTGGTCCACTGGTCAGCTTCCTGACGATCCTGGTCCACTGGTCAGCTACCTGACGATCCTGGTCCACTGGTCAGCTACCTGACGATCCTGGTCCACTGGTCAGTTACCTGACGATCCTGGTCCACTGGTCAGCTACCTGACGATCCTGGTCCACTGGTCAGCTACCTGACGATCCTGGTCCACTGGTCAGCTACCTGACGATCCTGGTCCACTGGTCAGCTTCCTGACGATCCTGGTCCACTGGTCAGCTTCCTGACGATCCTGGTCCACTGGTCAGCCACCTGACGATCCTGGTCCACTGGTCAGCTACCTGACGATCCTGGTCCACTGGTCAGCTACCTGACGATCCTGGTCCACTGGTCAGCTACCTGACGATCCTGGTCCACTGGTCAGCTACCTGACGATCCTGGTCCACTGGTCAGCTTCCTGACAGTCCTACGTCTTCCTTCCCCTCACCCCTCCCCTTCCTCCCCTTCCCTTCCCCTCTATAGAAAGTGAAAATACAGGAGGGAAGGATTTCCAGTCCCCTACTCTCTCTCTCTCTCTCTCTCTCTCTCTCTCTCTCTCTCTCTCTCTCTCTCTCTCTCTCTCTCTCTCTCTCTCTCTTCTCTGGCCCTCTACGTTACGCCCTCTCCTCCCTCCCTCCTTCCCTCTCCCTCTCTCTCTCTCTCTCTCTCTCTCTCTCTCTCTCTCTCTCTCTCTCTCTCCTCTGGCCCTCTACGTTATACGCCCTCTCCTCCCTCCCTCCTTCTCTCTCTCTCTCTCTCTCTCTCTCTCTCTCTCTCTCTCTCTCTCTCTCTCTCTCTCTCTCTCCTCTGGCCATCTACGTTACGCCCTCTCCTCCCTCCCTCCCTCTCTCTCCAGGGAGGAAGGCGGTCGGATACACTGTCCTAAAACCTCCCCAGGTCCATTAAGACTTCCTCCACTCACCGGCGATGTCACCTTCTCTGCCATCACGAAGCGCAGACTTGACATGACACAGACAGACAAAGAGACAGACAAGGAGACAGACAGACAGACAGACAGACAGACAAAGAGACAGACAAGGAGACAGACAGACAGACAGACAGACGGGCAACCACACTGACAAAGAGACGTTTACCACAAGGTTTTAATCCATGGGGCCGGGAGGGTAAAAGTGCAGCAGGCACCAGACTGTGTGGCGTGGGGCGGACCCCCATTAGCCCCCGCGAAACAATGTTCGCTACCCAGACCATCGCCAGAGCCATTGTGCGTCAGAAGAAAGAACCGACCTGCTTTACGGGCGTCCGTTCAGCTCAACGAGCGTCCGGTTAATCGAGGGTTCGGTAGATCGGGGAGTCCGGTATATCGAGAATACAAGGACAAAAGGCTCGGGAGCAACTAATGATTGTGCGCGTCGTAATTCGTACGATGGAGACTGATAATGATGATGGTTGTGGGCGGGGGGCGTCGGCGTCGGACGAGGGCCTGTCCGTCCTTACGTACGTCTTAACGACTCCATGAACTGTAACAAGGCCGGAGACAACACAGACGTAACTATTCTCTCACGAACGTAATGCGAAGCGGCGAAAAATTTTTGAGGAATGAAAGAACGTTTCAGGCGTTTCACAACGCAAACCAATGTGGCACAGGACCTGATATACCACTGTGGAACGGCTGAATCTCCCGAGGCTCTGCGTACTGCTGCCGGCAGCGCAGACGGAGGAGAGGTCTTTCTTTCATGCTATTCGCCATTTCCCGCGTTAGCGAGGTGGCGCTAAGAACAGAGGACTGGGCCTTTGAGGAAATAATCCTCACCTGGCCCCCTTCTCTGTTCCTTCTTTTGGAAAATTGAAAAGAAAAAACCGAGAGGGGAGGATTTCCAGCCCCCTGCTTCCTCCCCTTTTAGTCGCCTTCTACGACACGCAGGGAACACGTGGGAAGTATTCTTTCTCCTCTATCCCCAAACCTAGGGATACGGAGGAGAGGTATATCATCATATATATACCTGGCAAGTTCTGGAGGGTATGGCTCCCAGCTTACGTGCGGGAAATATCATCCTACTGACTCGACGGACATGGAAGACTTCGTCAAATACTGCCTTCTGATATACGAAGGCGTCAAACGCACGGACACACACAGAGAGAGCGAACGCCCTACACATCCGGGGGCCCAAGACTCTCTGCAACACGTTGCCAGCTACCGCCAGGAACAGGATGGGATGCCCAGTAGAGAAGTGTAAGACGAGACAACAACCCACACAGTGGACCAGACCAGCCAGGCTGTGTGTGGGGGGGTTATGTAGGCCTGAGGGCAGCCTCCAACAGCTTAGTCGACCAACGACCAAATCCAACAAACCAGGGCCTCTGCCCGGGGCTGTAAGGGTAAAGGCAGCCTCCCACCTCCCTCTCCTACACCTCACCAAGTTAAAATAAACAAGTTAAAGCTGACACGTTCATAAACATCCCGTGTTAATGTTAACACATGCCGCCCGACGCAGCTCAGAAGCTGAACCCCCTCCCATCTGGACGAGTTCGAATCCTGGAATGAACCAGGTTTAGATGTGCAAAACGAACCACCTTTCTAAGTTGACGATGGTCAAGGTCAACATTGGGCTAGACTTAACATACCAGACGTGAGTTTTTGAACTTTCGTGTATGACTCAGTGGGCATCAGTAAATAAAACTTTGAAACTGTTAGGATGTACGATATTATAATCCTTGCTACTGTACCTTAGCAGAGAATCGTCACGAACTTGGGAGGCCTTCATTATGAATACACAGGCTTCGTGCAAGTCGCTCGGGGACTGGCATAGGTCATGACTGAACAAGGTGCAAACTTAGATAAGGTCAGAGTTAACGCAGGTCAAGGCCAGCACAGGTCAGCATCACAAGCTCCACCGGGACCCAAACCAGCCCTGGTCAGATCGTTTCAAGCCACACAGGTCATTAAAATACTACCTGCAAGAATAACCACAGGTCTTACGAACATGGTGAAAATAATTACCTTTACACCACATCAGTGAAAATTAACTTTATTAAAAAAGGGGAAACTGGGAATACGGTACGATCACAAACACACATTCACAAGAACAAAGAACAATGAACAAATGACGTCAGTATATGGAAACACATAGGACATAAACGAGGGACAATAACGCATGAGTTGACTGGAGAAAATACAATCTAATGTGGTCTCTCGTGGTCGTTATGAGGTAGAATGAAGTCTGTCGTAGTAGTTATGAGGTAGACTGTAGTCTCTCGTAGTCGCTGTGAGGTTAGCTGGTCTCTCGTAGTCTTTATGAGGTAGACTGGTCTCTCGTAGTCGCTGTGAGGTAAACTGGTCTCTCGTAGTCGCTGCGAGATAGACTGGTCTCTCGTAGTCTTTATGAGGTAGACTGGTCTCTCGTAGTCTTTATGAGATAGACTGGTCACGCGTAATCGTTATGAGGTACAATCTAGTCTCTCGTAGTCGCTGTGAGGTAGATTCAACCCCTGGCAATCTCACACCACCCACGACTTTCATTTAAAACTGACAAAGTACCTCATTAAGTCGTGCACTAGCAGTGGTGTACGAAACTGATAAAGTACCTCATTAAGTCGTGCACTAACAGTGGTGTACGAAACAGTAGACAAACACTGAGGGCTAATCTCTCTCATAATGCCGGAGGCTTATAGATAAGCCTGAGATAATACATTTTTTTTTACAAACAAAAGATTCGAAATATTGTCGACTTTTACAACTACTGTAGGACGACCTTCCAGCACCAGAAGCGCTCCTGAACCCATAGGTAGACTGGAGGAGTGAGGTTAGCCTGGCTACAAGGGGAGGTCACACCAAACCAGTGACCCAGCCAGTCACGGGTCACTGCAACCTCTGGCCACACGAGAGGCTTACGTCTCCCCCTGGCTTACACCGGCAGGCCTGTGACAGTGGCGTAGCTTAAGCCGAAGCCGGGGTGACAAGGTCCCGCCTCACTTCCTCCAGGTCTCCGAATTGTGTGGCTCTTTTCTGTCGTGATTCCCAACACACACACACACACACACACACACACACACACACACACACACACACACAATAACAGACTCTGTAGAGACGGTCCTTTGAAAGAGCACAACAGTAATAGTGATAACAGAACACACAGAGATACACAGACCACAAGGTCCGAGTGAGGTGATGTGGTCTCAACACTGCCCAAGACGTTTTAGACCCTCGCAGTATACAGGAGATGGGGAACAAGAAATCGACTTCGTGAAAACACTTGGCTATCCATCAGGACCGTTCCTCAAGGCTGGACGGGCGTAATGATATTACCCAGCTCAGTCGAGCACTGCGAATGCTCGTCGCAAAGGCTAGCAATCGTGTTATCACCTGCGAGAACATCATGGGCCTCGTTGTCGTCCATCAGGAGCTGAGGTGAGGTTGAGTGATACATGTGAAGGCATGACCCCGACCCTGCAGCGGGTGCAGTACCTGCGGCTGTAGCTCAATGATTCGGTTTTGATTTGACAACATATGGGCTGCTGAGACGCGCGTGTGCCTCGAGCTGCATATTCCTCCTACCAGAGCCTCTGTCTGGACACAGACGTTGTGGGCTGTGTTTTGTGCCTGGACTCTGTCTGGTCTGCTTATGTTTTATCTTTGATGGTTTCTGGACACACGTTACGGTAATACTTTAGACACGAGTCTATCCTTGCTCTTTATTTCCTGATGTTTCTTGTGAGTGGTGCTGGATATATGACTCCCAGCGAACGCTAGACGGGCCCAGGTAACCATCCTTAAGCAAAATACCATCACAATAAAGACTTGATTCTAACTAGGGAACTTCTCTCGTCAGGAACCCTCTTCCTGAAGGTTAACTTTGACCTATTGTTCCAACAAGGGATTCCAACGAATTTTTCTATCGAGAGAGGTGATCATCTAGCATTTCGGCTGACAGCCCTTCCCCATATTGTCTGCCAGAGTTTAGTTGGAACACAAATGTTGGAGGTTCTCTCACACGAGAATGTGTTTGTTTCTCGATGGTCTTCGCTATAACTTTATCCAAGCCATTGGTCACTGAGTCGAGAGGAGTTAGAAAATCGGATGGTGAGGTTGCAATCCGCTGGGAGGAGGTTCCACAAACTTTTGTCTCTAATTCCCTTTTGGGGGTAGATGGGAAGTCCAGAGTATTTCAGGGGTTCAGTGGAAGCTGCCGGCACGGCTCGACCCCGACCAAAGTTCGAGACAATGGAGCAGGGATGAGCTGCTCTAACATGGAATCCTGCTCTCTCTCTCTCTCTCTCTCTGAAGTTTCGTCTGAGGCCTCAGCGGTCTTGTTTCATTTCCTAACCTAACCAGACCCTGAGCAGTTGAGGCTCAACAGTCAACACCATCTCCATCATTAGATCCATCTTCCTTACAATGCCTCGTCTGGTGTTACCCGAAGCAAACCCCACATTCGCTCTCCATGTGCGCCTGGCTCTCATGGGTCCGAATCTCTTATACCCGTAAGAACTCGTCGAATCTGAAACTTAACACTGTATTTGGTAATTCCCCCAGCGTCCAGCCTTCACTCTCTTGAGGTGCATTTCCCACCCAGAGCAGATCACCTCGTTTGCCGGAGTTGTTGTGCTTGTCCGAAGTCCTCTCCTCTGGCCGACGCTCCTGAGGCAGGTTCTCTCCACCACACTGATGGGTTGACCGGTGTGGTGTCTCCCAGCGAAATCGTCCTTGGTGACCTTCCCATCGATCTTAAGTTTTAAGTTCATTTCCTCTCCTCCCAGCTGCTTGCTCCTGCTTCTTGAGAGCGTCATGAACTTCCTGGTAGAGTGCTGTTAGAGTGAGTTTCTAGGGAGGTGTGGCAGCTCCACCTGCTGTGGCAGTACCCCGGCACTGTGCATTGTCTAGGCAGTGATGCGTCTCCTATGCCACGTAAACCGAAGCGTTTGAATCACTCAGTGGGCAGGCGCCGGGCCGGCCGCTACCAGGGCTAGCCAGCCAGCACCACCAGACGTACACAAACCCAAGCGGGTCAGAAGCTGCCAGTCTTTTCAACAGCCGCCATGTAATATGATGGTACATTCTGTGTTTCCACACACACACACACACACTTGCTGTTTCTTTATGAAAGTCGACACAGTACAAAATAACCTTCGAAAACCACCAAGCTCTGGTATGACACAAGGAAAACGAGTCGGTGAGCTTCCAAAAGCACCTCTTCCCGACCATGGCCACGGAAGAAGAAGAAGAATAAAAAAAAAACGTGTGGCATTGTATACTTGGTTTTCGCATCGAGCATTAAGGCGCTTAGCCTATCTGATCCCCGGACACAAAGGGCTTGTGTAATGCATTAGGACTGAAGAAGAAAATGATTTTTGAAGTCTGTATCATTGTTCATCTGTTGTTTTGTCCCTCTCTTCGGGATTACGGCGGTGGTACGTCGTTTTTTTACGTGCCTGATATTAGTTCACACAGAGTCGTTAAATGTAAGTCATCACTGATTGTTAAGTCGGTTCTCTTTTACGATATTTAACTGAGAGAGCAATTACTCTATCGCTGGTGGAACTTCATTAGAAACAGGAGAGCCAGCTCTATTTCCCTGCATGAATTTCGGGGAAAGACTCGGTGTATTTCTGAGTAGCAGAATCATGAAAGGGAGTTTTATTTCAAGTATGAATGTCAGGGAAACATACAGTGTTCTGCGGTAAACTAGGTGGAAATAGGCTGAGGTGGGCATGGCATATCCCAGATTGTGCATCCACTTTCTGTGTTTATTTACACCTTACTGTAGGCAAAGATGGCAGTGGCTTAAATGATTATGGTAGGATTGCGTATGTGGTGGGTGGAACAGAACTGGATATCACTCTCTGCATCAAGTAATGCTCGGCAAGCTACTGCGCCATATGATTACTGAGCCTAGTGGTAGAACATGCAGGAGGGTGAATGGCGTGCACGGGATACGGTGAATTGGAGCAATGTGGTACACATGGGGAGACGTGCCGTCACTGAACTGAATTAAGGCATTCGAGGCAGTCCACAGAAACCACGGAAAGGTCTGTTGGGCCTGGTTGTGGATAGGGAGCTGTGGTTTCGGCGCATTACAACATACTAACTAAAGAAAAGATGTGAGCAACTGAGGCCTTTTCTTCGCCTGTTCCTGGCGCTCTCACGCTTACGCGGGAAACTCAGATCTAACCGGCACAGCCTGGTAGTACGTACGTGATTGGGTGATGACGTAGATCTAGCCGGCGTTGCCACGTCTTGTGATCAAACTAAAACTTCGTGAGGTTTTTACCCTCCTCCGTGTAACACTTGGCAACACTGAACCGTACCAGAAGCCACTGCCCCCCGCCCCACTGTACCGTACAGAACTCCCTCTAAACTTTACGATGGTGTTCGAAATTTCCTGTGAATTTTCCCAGCTCCATTGATTATTTTTTTATAGTTTTAGATATCTTTTAACGCCTGCAAATTTCCACCTCCCACAGGAAACTCATGATTTATATCTCCATTATTTTATGAACATGTTTCGGGCGTAATCCAATAGTTAGGATGAACAGGACTCACGTAAAATGTTCGCAGGTAATTTGTTTCCCGTCACCATCCAGTCTCCTGCTGGATAATAGGGAAGTCCTCCCCAGAATTTACGTTCTCTTTTTAGATACACATTTCCATGACGACAACAACATCATTAGCATATTACAACATACACAACAACTTCTACTACTCCTACCTGTATCAGTACAAATAATGATAATGATAATGATAATGATAAATCTATTTCAAGATAACAGACGCACAGAACCAGTTGACAGAAACGTGGTCCACGGATCTGGCCGATGGAGCCCCTCTGGGTCGAAGAGGCCTAAGGCCACCTGTATACCACCCTCCTCTCCTCTCTCCTCCTCCTCACTCTCTCCTCCTCCTCCTCCTCCTCACCGCACCAGGGACAGCTCTCCAACAAACCCCATCATAAAGTCTTCAGTGCCCCAAATCCGTTCCCTCCAGTCAACACTCAGAGAGACAGATCTTCGTGGTGTTTTTATCCTTTTTCAGCCACACCTCAGCCATGGGGACACCCTTGCCGCAGACACACCTTCACCAGGAACCACTCACTCACCTTCACCAGGAACCATCCACTCACCTTCACCAGGAACCACTCACTCACCTTCACCAGGAACCACTCCCCCTCCTCTTTTCCTACTCGCACACCCGCTTTACACGCGTTGATAAACAAAATCTTCACTACTAACGCAGTCTTGTTCTCAGTCATTATTTATGTTAGTTATTATGCCACATTTTCTCACATAGTTTAGTGATTTTCCTCGCGAGTTTCAGCCGGGCGGATGCCAGCCACAGCATGAAAACCACTACGATACCGATCACTGCCACTCAGGTCACTCAGCAACACCACTCAGTACGAACGAGGCCTGGGTGCCTGTACTCTAGTCTCGTTTCCCATATTGTATAGTTCACATACACAAGACAGTCGACACACACACACACACACACACACACACACACACACACACACACACACACACTCATATTGTCTCATATACTCTACCCACACACACACACTCATATTGTCTCATATACTCTACCCACACACACACACTCATATTGTCTCATATACTCTACCCACACACACACACACACACCACTCATATTGTCTCACATACTCTACCCACACACACACTCATACTGTCCCACATACTCTACCCAGACACACTCATATTTCCCACATACTCTACCCTCACACACTCATATTGTCCCACATACTATACCCACACGACACTCATATTGTCCCACATACTCTACCCACACACACTCATATTGTCCCACATACTCTACCCACACACACTCATATTGTCCCACATACTCTACCCACACACACACTCATACTGTCTCACATACTCTACCCAGCACACACTCATATTGTCCCACATACTCTACCCTCACACACTCATTGTCCCACATACTTGTCCTCCCCATACTCTACCCTCACACACTCATATTGTCCCACATACTCTACCCAGACACACTCATATTTCCCACATACTCTACCCTCACACACTCATATTGTCCTACATACTCTACCCACACACACTCATTTTGTCCCACATACTCTACCCCCACACACGCTCATATTGTCCCACATACTCTACCCACGCACACGCTCATATTGTCCCACATACTCTACCCAGACACACACTCATATTGTCTCACATACTCTACCCACACACACTCATATTGTCCCACATACTCTACCCACACACACAGTCATATTGTCCAACATACTCTACCCACACACACACTCTTATTGTCTCACATACTCTACCCACACACACTCATATTGTCCCACATACTCTACTCAGACACACGCTCATATTGTCCCACATACTCTACCCACATACTCAAGTAACTTCCACACACTCATGTCATTTCACACACTCAAGTAAGTTCCACACACTCAGGTCATTTCACACACTCAAGTCCACATACATTCGGATACCTCCACACACTTAGGTGAGTCTACACACTCATGTTAGTACACACACACACACACACACACACACACACACACACCGTTATCTCCCCACACTCTTACCCATACGGGTGTGCTGCTCATTGTAACCAATATCAGTGAAGAGTAACGGAAAGGTTATGATCTTAAATTATATATATATATATATATATATATATATATATATATATATATATATATATATATATATATATATATCCTTTCTTTCATACTATTCGCCATTTCCCGCGTTAGCGAAGTATCGTTAAGAACAGAGGACTGGGCCTTTGAGAGAGTATCCTCACCTGGCCCCCTTCTCTGTTCCTTCTTTTGGGAAAAAAAAAAAAAATGAGAGGGGAGGATTTCCAGCCACCCGCTCCCTCCCCTTTCAGTCGCCTTTTACGACACGCAGGGAATACGTGGGAAGTATTCTTTCGTCCTTATCCCCAGGGATATATATATATATATATATATATATATATATATATATATATATATATATATATATATATATATATATTGCTTAGTCGCTGTCTCCCGGGTTAGCACGGTAGCGCAAAAAAACAGACGAAAGAATGGCCCAACCCACCCACATACACATGTATACACATACACGTCCACACATGCAAATATACATACCTATACATCTCAACGTATACATATATATATACACACACAGACATATACATATATACACATGTACATAGTTCACACTGTTTGCCTTAATTCATTCCCATCGCCACCTCGCCACACATGAAATAACAACCCCCTCCCCCCTCATGTGTGCGAGTTAGCTGTGATGTAATAATGCACCGAAACCACAGCTCCCTTTCCACACCCAGGCCCCACAGAACTTTCCATGGTTTACCCGAGACGCTTGACATGTCCTGGTTCAATCCATTGACAGCACGTCCACCCCAGTATACCACATCGTTCCAATTCACTCTATTCCTTGTGCGCCTTTCACCCTCCTGCATGTTCAGGCCCCGATCACTCAAAATGTTTTTCACTCCGTCCTTCCACCTCCAGTTTGGTCTCCCACTTCTCGTTCTCTCCATCTCTGACACATATATCCTCTGGGTCAATCTTTCCTCACTCATTCTCTCCATGTTACCAAACCATTTCAAAACACCCTCTTCTGGTCTCTCAACCACACTCTTTTTATTACCACATATCTCTCTTACCCTATTATTACTTACTCGATCAAACCACCTCACACCACATATTGTCCTGAAGCATCTCATTTCCAGCACATCCCAGATATCTAAAACACTTCACTTCCTCCAGTTTTTCTCCATTCAAACTTACCATATATATATATATATATATATATATATATATATATATATATATATATATATATATATATATATATATATATATATATTCCCCCTATAGTAAAGCAGACATACGTTCATTATGATGTTAAAATTCATTTATCCCCCTAAAGGAAGGAAGCCATATTGTTTTTTTCTGTTTTTCTTATCATTATCATTTATGATCTCGTTTATAATTGTTATTCTTGTAACCAGAAGTGAAAAAACACAACACCACACTTTTATTTCCAGGCCACTTGACTTGAAACCTGGTAGATATTACCATGGTTCAATACGCCTGAAGTCTTCATATGCTAATTCTTTAATCGGGGTCAATTCCAGGATTTTCCACGGGTCAAAGGCCAGACAGCATGAAGGCTTATATCGTCAACAGACCCAAAACTCATGGGTAACTGGTCTCTACCGCCTCATTCAGTGGAAACAAAACACCATCGCATAAACACGACGCCACGCACAATGAAAAAAAAAAATCTTTATTTGGGTTGTTTCTGTTACTTAAGTCAGGTCGAAAGGTCAACTTACGACATCTTTTATTTTGTTTGTCCACGACTAAGCCAAATGTTAGCAGCCAGTGTTCGTGAAAGTTGGCACAAAGATATCTTTGTACACGCCCCAATAATAACTGTATAACCAATATATCGTTCTGACCAGTTTTGGCTGTTCTTTGCAGGGGGTCAAAAATCACTTTTGTGTGTGTGTGTGTGTGTGTGTGTGTGTGTGTGTGTGTGTGTGTTGGGGGGGGGGGGGGTTAAGTAAGTGAGTTGTAAATGACTCTGTCACATTTCAACCAATAACAAACTTGTGCTGGCCGTGTGTGTCAACCACATAAGAGTCCACTGTTAAACCCCCTTTTTTTCCCCCTCTGACAATCTATCGTATTTCAACCAATGGTGATAAGAGCCCAGCTCTGTCATTCCTCTACATCGTCGTCTTCACCATAACAAGTCTTGGCACACAGGCATTCACGGTGTATATGGAGAGAGACGTACCGCGTTCGCTGGTGAATGTTGGGATATTCTACATTTATATTTGTATCCTTTAAACACACAGGCTGTAAAGTCCCGTTACAGCTTATCAAAGACGCCTTAAGTGTATTAGCGTGATCCCCCTGGCGGTGGTAAACTGCAACTAGTGGGCGAACTTTTATAGTCAGACTGGCAAGCTGACCATTATTACCAGGTCAGGGATGTTAGTGGCCGCTTTACTGGGTTCTTCAGGACTTTCGCCTCACCCAGGCCTCGGTTCGCTGACTTCGTGAACGCTCGCCAAAACAATGATTCTCCCCTCTTGTTTCTTTTTCGCATGACTTGAGATCCATACATGTGGTGCTCGAAGGAGGGCGTAGATAGTGCTAATTGGTATGGGATTTTGAAGGTCTTAGAATAGCGTGGAGGTAGTCGCAGATCCTCAAATGACGGCTGGGTAGGTACCAGCTGACGATGATTCGAGGACGAGGCGAGAAGAATGAACCCGTTGCCTCATGGTCGGAGCGACTCTCGTCCCATTACTTTATCTTCACCCAAGACTTCAGTTTTCCCGTAGCCATCGCCATTTTCGTCCCCGTTTGTTTCCGTCCTGTTTCGTCCATCCTCGTTAATGTCTATCCTATTTCTGTATTGCTCTATGTACGTTACCCTGATATTGCCTGAGCTTCCCTTGTTCCTATCCCTTTCCCCCTCATTCCCCTATTCCTCGGTGATAGCCTTCCTCCCCTTTACTTATCCACTTTTCTCGTTCCTTTTTCACTCTCTCCCCCGCCCTACTCAACCTGAATGTAACCCTAATATAATTTCATTTTATCCCTCCCTCGTTTTCTCTCGTACGCCCCCATTTAAGTATTATTTTTTCTTTTTTGTTCCCTTCTCGAGATAATTTCCCACACCCTCCTCTGGTTTTTGTTTCCCGCCACTCTACGGTAACAGGGCGATGCGTTCTTGAAGTGTTGGTAAT
The DNA here is from genome assembly GCF_036320965.1 of Panulirus ornatus. Classification (NCBI taxonomy): domain Eukaryota; kingdom Metazoa; phylum Arthropoda; class Malacostraca; order Decapoda; family Palinuridae; genus Panulirus; species Panulirus ornatus. The sequence continues at coordinate 8,407,385 of NC_092256.1, read as the reverse complement.
CCGTGTATACATTCATCTAGCCTCCATCCACGAGAGTCAACTTAAACAAGACCTTCATTCGCTAAACTCTATAGCATTCATGAGAGACGCTGAGGGTATGTATTACTGTTAATGAAAATAACTTTTGTATCATCATCACACAACTCCTTCATCCGCCTTAGCGAGGTAGCGTCAGGAACAGACGAACAATGACCTCATCTACACATATCCACTCTAGCTGACATGCATGATGCACAGGAAACGAAACCTGCCATTCATACACATGTCCCACGGTATGATCCACGGTTAACTTTCAACCACTTCATATACACTGGATTAACCTTGTGACAGCACATCGCCCCTCGTATATCGCACTAATCACACACCTCTCACCCTCCTCAGTGTCCAAAACCCGGTACCCCGGAGCCTCCTTCAGTTTATCCCTCATGTCTTCTTTGGTCTCCCCCCCGTCCCACTTTCTCCCTCCACTTCTGACTAAAAGATCCTCTCACGACACA